>NC_046657.1:39581113-39582552 GCF_010883055.1 Belonocnema kinseyi
AAAAATTTTGTCTAGAAGATAAAAAATGAAATTAGAAAAATCGACATTTTTTTCGATGTTTGCATTAAAATAAAAATTAAATAAACAAAAAACTAAAAAATCAACTCCAACCATTTTCTGAAAAATTTAGTTCTGAATTTTTCAAAAAAAAAAATTCTAAAATCGGTGCATAATTGCGTTCTAAATGTCATTTTGAACCTCGTTTTCCGATTTCACCCCACTGTGCGCCACCACGACGCTTAGTGCAGTGGCCAGATCACATTTAAGTAAGCCAAGTTGCAGGCGAGCAGCGCGCGACGCAATTGGTGTTCCAGCTGCACCGCGTGGGCGAGCAGCTCGCCCAAAAAATCTTCAGTGTAGTTGACATTAAATATCAAAGAATCGACAATTGTAATTTGGTAATTGTAAGTTACCTTTTGTTGAAGGTCCCGTAGCCTTAATAAATAAATTTTTGTCACGTATCTCGTGTTTCGCACTCGATTTTTTCCTTCATCTCGAGAATTCAATTTAACTAAATTAACTTGAGTTGGATTAAAATGGATTGTATTGAAGCAGAGTGAATTGAAATAGCTTTAACTGGAATGAACTGAATTGGAATGGAATTGATGGGAGTGGATTGCAATTAACTGGATTTAATTACAATTAATGGGATTGGAACAAATTGAATTGTAATGGATTAGAATGCATTAGGTTGAAATAGAGTGAATTCAAATGGATTGAATTGAAATACATTGAGTTGGCTTGAATTGGATTGAAATTGATTAGAGCGGACATGAGTGCAGTGGATTGGAATGAATTCAGGTGGATTAGATTGGTGGTTATTGGGATGCATTGGAGTAATTTAAATCGAATTAGAATGGATTAAAGTATATTAAAATGAATTGGAATACTTGTATTGCTATAGATTGGAGTGGGATAAAATGGGTTGATATGAATAGGATTTGAATTAATTAATTTGGAATCCATAAGATTTTGTTGTAGTGGATATGATTGGCATGTCGTGGAGAGACGTTGACTTCATTGGAATTGGATTGGACTGAAATAAATTGCATTGGATTGGAGTGGATTTCAATTAATTGGAATGTATTGAAATGCATTGGAGTGAAGTTAAACTGACTTTAATGAAGTGGATTGTAATCCATCGCATTAGGGTGGATTGAAATCAATTGTATTGGATTGTAAGGAATTAGAGTATATGGGAATAGAGTTTAAAAAGTTGATTGGATAAGAATGAATTTGATTAGAGTGTATTGAATTGGAATGAATTGGTTTACATGGGATTGTAAATGGATTACATTGGAATGAAATAGATTGGATTCTAGTGAAGTGAATTGGCACTGAATAGATTGCAATGTATTGGCTCCAAATGGATTGGATTGAATTGGATTCGACTAGCTATGTAGTGGTTTTTAATGAATTGAATTAGACTGGAATGAACT
>NC_046657.1:39582652-39583762 GCF_010883055.1 Belonocnema kinseyi
ACCATTGGCCATTTTTAGGAATAATGATCTTCGTTTGAAGCATTTGGAATTTGTTTAAATAATTAATTCTTATTTGATTGTACTCTTACAACAAAAGTGATATCAAACTCTACTTTAAAAAAAAATTAGTTAGCTTTTCTGC
Organism: Belonocnema kinseyi; assembly: GCF_010883055.1. NCBI lineage: Eukaryota > Metazoa > Arthropoda > Insecta > Hymenoptera > Cynipidae > Belonocnema > Belonocnema kinseyi. The sequence continues at coordinate 39,582,795 of NC_046657.1, forward strand.
TTATTTTTAAATATCTACGTCATTTAGATACTAGTACCTTATTTTTTAAATAAATTCTTATTTGTTCAAATATATTTTGCTTATGTAAACAATTTTTTTTGAAAATAAGTTTTTTAAATTTATGTTTTTTCTTGCAATAATTGTGGTAATCTGTCATGGTTAAGAACAAAAAATTTTGTTTTTATTTCCATTGCCGTACAAAAATTACAAAGATTTTTAATTTCTTTGATAATACTAACAGCTAATTTTCGGGATCAACATAAACAATAAGAAAATTTACTTTGTGCTTTCAGAGGAAAAACCGGTGCGTACAAAGGTAATTTAAAGGAAAAAAATCCCAAAAAAAAATCCAAAATATTTGCTCTGTAAATATTTCAAACTGGGGGGGGGGGGTCGCTTTTTATTGTAAATTCAATGATACAGGCCTAAAATAAACACACAAGAGGGGATGTATATTTATGTGTATGTATTTATATGTGCATTATGTATATATATATATGTATATATGTGTGTATAGCGTGTACATGGGCATATGTGTGTATATGAATATGTGTGCATACTTATTCTTTCCAGTCGCGACGCCTAAAATGAAATTTGTTGTTAATAGTTCTTTTTCTGTCAAAAATTATACTACCTGGCTCAAAACTGAATCATTTTCTTCAAAATTCGACAATTCTGTCAACATTCATCCTTCTCGTTTAAAAATACTTTTTATTCGGTGGAAAATTCAATTTTTTCTAATTGGGGGTACAAATGTATGACTGAAAACTTATCTGTTTTAGTTGCTTGACATTTTCTTCTCAAGTGATAGTCTGTCTATATTGCTGAAAATACAACTGTTTTATCGAAAATACATGTTTTTTGCAGTGATTCGGATATGAATATTTCTTGAAAATGAATCTTTTTGGTCTTTTTTTATTCCTTTTTCTGGATCTACATTTTATATTTCTCCAATTCTGCACATTTAG
>NC_046657.1:39583862-39586431 GCF_010883055.1 Belonocnema kinseyi
ATTTTATCATTTTTGGTCAAAAATGCAATTGTTTGGTTAAAATATCAACTGTACATCTTCTTGGGTTTGAAAGTCGATTATTTCACTAAGAGTTGAACTACATTGTAAAAAAAATACGTTTTTTTAACAAGGGTTTTTAATTATGATTAAAAATTTCACTTTTTGGTTGAAAGTTTAACTCTTTCATTGCAAACTCATATTTTTCGCTTAAAAATTTCGACGTTTTGTAGATAATTCGTCTTTTTTACTTTAAAATTAAATAACTTCTTTAAAAATTCACGTATTTTGTTTAAGATTTGTCTTGTTTTGTAGATTATCAATTTTCTTGGTCGAAAATTCATCTGATTGGTCGAAAATTTAACAACTTTGTTTAAAATTAATTTTATCTTTAAAAAATTATTTATCTTTATCTGAAAATGTAACTATTATATGATTGATTAAAAATTAATCGTTTATATTGGTTAAGTTGGTAAATCGTTTTTTTTTGTATAGAAGATTAATCTTCTTGGTCATAAATTTACCTTTTCCCTTGAAAATTTAACAAATTTTTTGAAAATTCGTTTTTTTTTCTTGTTCAATTCAATTTTTTAGCACAGTTTTTATCTGGAAATTGTACTAATCCATTTTGGTTTGAAACTTTATCCTGTACATTTTATTAGTTAAAACACCAATTATTTGATATAAAATTAATTAATGTTGTTGAAAAGTAAACTTTTGGGTTGAAAATTGATTTATTGTGTTAATTAGATTTTTTCCTAAAACTAAAAAACTGCAAAATAAAAAAAGTGCCTTAAAATCGTCCTGATTCCCTTTTTTTAATTTTTAAAATCTTTTCAAATACTCACTTAAAATTAATTTTTCAAACTAAAAAATCATTTTCAATTTTCTTAGCAATCACAACAATTTTTGTTTTTTTTAAAAATATTTTACAATTCTCAAAAGCTTTTTTTTTTAAATCTGCAAAAATCTACATCGTGTTTCAAATTATTTCAAATAATTTCAAGTTTTAAATTAATTTTAAATATTATTCTAAATTAAAATTGTAGCGTTCAAACTTAAAATTTAACTCATTACAATTTTAACTAATCAAGGCTTTTTATTTCTAACCACTCTGTTCAAATTTGTATAGTTTCGAATTGTTGTTTCTAATGGCTTGTCCCAGATCTGAATTATATATTTTTTTATAAATCTCTGATCCAATTCAGAAATACATACAAATGCTTTGAAAAAATTTTTAATTCAGAAATATTTCATTTAAACGCTCAATAATTCATACGTATAAAACACAAACTTTTAACACCTTTTAATTTTACAATTTTTTAAATTAAATTATTTTAAAATACGAAATAACCGTTCGCCAATTGAAAATGTTAGAAATTAACTTACTATCAAAATAATTGAATTTTCAACTAAAAAAAAAGAGAATAACAAATTTCCAACAAAATAATTACATTTTCTACTAAAATGATAAATCTTCAACAACAAAAGAAGTTTTAATTTTTGATTAAAAACTGTTGAACTCATCCAAAAAGATATTAATTCTACACAATAGTTGACTTTTTAGTCAATAAAGATTCTTTTTAAATTGTTGAATTTCATAGCCAAAAAGATGATTTTTTTACAAAACAGTGTAAACTTATTTTTCAATGGAATAGTACAAGGACTTCTGGTTAAAAAATATAAAGTTAATTTCAATGCTTTATTCAACTTTCAACTTTCAATTCGTTTATTTTAAGTCGCTTTATATGATCAATTTTTACATTTTTATTTATAAATCCAAACACAAAAGTCTTATTTACGAATTGACAATTTTAAAAATCGAACGGTGTAACAAAACTTTCATTTTCAACTAAAAATAAAAAAAAACAAAGTTGCAACCAAATCCTTCAATTTTTAACGAAGGAGATGAATTTTCATTTAAAATTATGAATCTTCATAAAAAAGAGGCTTACATTTTTTATTAAAAACCGTTGAACTCATCCAAAAAGAAAAATTTTTCACAAAACAGTTGAATTTTCAGTCTTTAACTAAAATAATGAATTTTCAAAAAAAAAAAAGATAAAAGTTTTTTTTATTATTAAAAACAGTTGAACTCATCCAAAAAAGTAAATTTTTTACCAAATAGTTGACTTTTCAGTCAAGAAAGAAATTTGTTTAAATTCTTTACATGTGATGCAAATTAATCGTGTGTTCGACCTCAGTTTAATTACATTCAAAATTATTTCTTAGCATAATTATAAATATAAAAAATAAAATAAAAATATAAAAATAAATAAAAACATTTTATATAAAATATACATTAAAAAATCGGGGTGCTTTCTGAGCGTGAGTCCCCTCGCCTCTCACGAATGAAAAATAAATACAAGCATTTCATATATTATATAAATAAAAAACAATATCGGGGTGCTTTCTGAAAGTGAGTCCCCTCGCCTCTCATAAGCAGAAAATAAATCAAATCATTACACAGAATACATAAATAAAAAAAAATATCGGGGTGTTTTCTGAATGTGAGTCCCCTCGCCTCTCACAAACGAAAAATAAAAACTAAATATACTTCATTCACACACAC
>NC_046657.1:39586531-39587683 GCF_010883055.1 Belonocnema kinseyi
AAAATACTTAACTTCAATCAATGATATATCGATGAAAAAAAAGCTATCTTGAATCTGAAAAATGGATTTCAGAGGGCAAGGGTGCTCCTTTGTGATGCTTTGCCCGTTTTTGAAAAAAAAATTTATTCAAGATGCTATGTAACCTCAAATATAGCAAAAAACGGTGTTTTATGCACTTTTAGGTTTGAATATCTCGAAAACTGAGGGTGATGGAATTTTTCTGAGGTCGGATTCGGATTCAGCGGAGCAAAAACCTTCGGGTATACTAGGTATAATCTCTGGTTCCGGACCTTTGTCAAATTTTGTCGGCCTGTGTTATTGAGCGTTTAAATGAAATATTTCTGAATTAAAAATTTTTTTCAAAGCAATTGTATGTATTTCTGAATTGGATCAGAGATTTTTGAAAAAAAATATATAATTCAGATCCGGGACAAGCCATTATAAACAACAATTAAAAACTATACAAATTTGAACAGAGTGGTTAGAAATAAAAAGCCTTGATTTGTTAAAATTGTAATAAGCTAAATTTTAAGTTTGAACGCTACAATTTTAATTTAGAATAATATTCAAAATTAATTTAAAACTTGAAATTATTTGAAATAATTTGAAACACGATGTAGATTTTTGCAGATTAAAAAAAAAGCTTTTGAGAATTTTAAAATATTCAAAAAGAATAACAAAAATTAAAAAAAAGGAATCAGGACGATTTTAAGGCAATTTTTTTATTTTGCAGTTTTTTTAATTTTAGGAAAAAAATCTAAGTAACACAATAAATCACTGTTCAACCCAAAAGTTTACTTTTCAACAAAATAAATTAATTTTCTATTAAATAATTGGTGTTTTAACTAATAAAATGTACAGGATAAAGTACCCTGTTAAAAAAAACGTATTTTTTTTACAAAGTAGTTCAACTCTTAGTGAAATAATCGACTTTCAAACCCAAGAAGATGTACAGTTGATATTTTAACCAAATAATTGCATTTTTGACCAAAAGTGATAAAATTTTCAACCAAAAGGATTAAATTTCTACTAAATAAGGTCAATTTCCAGCAAAATACATGAACTTTCAACGAAATTATTTAATTTTAAAAACAAAAAGAGTATTTCCACCCAAAACTTATAATTTTAATTTTTAACAATATATTTGCATTT
>NC_046657.1:39587783-39590292 GCF_010883055.1 Belonocnema kinseyi
ATACGCCAATTAGCACAAATGGTAAGTTCCGACAGTGCCTACAAGTGTGCCTACTGGCCGCTAAATGGCAATACCGGTTTCATATGTATACATCTGGTATATTTCAGACTTGAAGTACAAATATTACATTTGTCAAAGACTGCAGTTGTGCAAACCCTGTCTGGTACCTAATTACGTCTAACGTTTGAAGCAAGTCACTAATATATAGGTAGTTATATCTCATTAATTTTCTGGACTGATTAGAGATTAATGCAATTAAATATTATAACTAGTGTGGGCTGAGTTTTAAAGTAAAATGCTCTCTGAAGATTATAATTGAATAGTTATCGGTCAAAACATGATCAGTCAATTTAAAAGGTTCGTTTTAAAGCGAAACAGATGAATCATCAATTATAAACTTAATATTAAAGGAAAAATGGGATAGTTCAGTATTTAGTTAAAAAAATAGTTTTCAACTTAAAGAAGTGCAAATAAAAAAAAATAGCTGAGTTCTCTACCAAACCAAATTGTAATTAAAAATATTAATAAATTTTTAACCAAAAATGGAAAGTTACATTTTCACTTCAATAAATTAATTTTGAAAAAAAAGAATTTTCAGAAAAATGGTTAAATCCTAAATCTGCAAGATTTTCAGCAAAATAAAAAACAGTGTTCTAAAAAATATTTCAAAGGAGATCGAATCCATTTAAAATTAGGCAGGTTCTGCACTTCAGGTCCGTGAATCGATCAGGAAGGGAATTATGTTCTTTTTAGATTAAATTTTAAGAGAACTACTTTTTCCTTATAAAAAACAATTCTATGTTCAAAAAAGTAATTTTTAACAAATAAGATTAATGTTTTACAGAAAAGACGAATTTTCAATATTGATTTTTAAACTAAAAGAAAGTAGTTTTTTTTTTAATTTTTGTTAAAAATGTTCAACAATTTAGTTGAATTTACTTTCTATCTTAAATAAAATTGTTTCTTGGGTAAAAACTCATCTCTTCTGGTAGAAACTTGATTTTCTCATTGGACATAAAGACAATAAAAATGTATCCCTTCTGGTTAAAAATTCAACTATTTTTTTGTAAAACTTGCCTTTTTGGGTTGAAACCTCAACAAAAATTATCTTTTGTTAAAGCTCCTCTGCTGAGGACTTAACCATTTCGTTAAAATGTTATGTTTTTGGATGAAAAAGTAACTATTTACTACGTAAAACTTCAACCAAGTTGTTATGGCCCCATAGTTGAGAACCACTCTGAACCAATTTGCCTGGAATAATTCCCCGTCTGTGTTTACAAAACATAAACCCAGACCGAGAAAACCTTCCGGGTTAAATTGCTTTAGAGTGACAATAAGACGACCTTGCTTTCTCTCCATGAGTCAATGGAAGGAAGAGAGTCATAAAGGCACACCTGGCGCATCGGCGACGGAAGGTTTCCCCGTTACGCGCCAGGCCTGTGAGCATGACTCACGCCGCGTCATCTCTCTCTTCCTTCTCGTTGGGAAAGCGACCAGCGGTCGCCACCCGAACGTGGCTAATACGCATAGCAAAAATTCCGCGTTAAATTAAAGTACTAAATTGCAAATTTTGTATATATTTCTTTATTTTATTTAAATTCCTTTTCATTTTAATACCGGGGTTAGAAAACACAGATTCTATTTCGTTATTTTCGTATCAAAATTTTATAGTTTAGTTTAATTACAGTTAATTGTATAAGAGTCGTTTTATATCGGTTATTTTACTTTTATGTTTTTCTAATGTATTTTCCTTTTCGATCTCGTGTTTCTTTTAATTTTAGATTTCATGTATTTTATCCGGCGATATCGAGTAGTTTTAATTTTAGTTTTTTTTTTCATAAATATATCCCTGTAAGTTAAATCTTCTTTTTTACTGCTTGTGATCTACCTATAAGTGCTTGTATTTTTCGCTACTTTTGTACTTCTATACTCTCTCTAACTTTCTGACATTTTTGTATTTTATACTTGCTCAATTCTACAAGAAATTGTATGAATCTCGTCTTGCCGCATACGAAGGTCGGTACGCTCCTGTCAGCCCCGCCTCGCTCTCCTTTTATACTTCTGGGTCTGTACGCTTGCGGCAGCCCCGCCCACTCTTCACCTATCCTACATTTTCCACCACCTTGCTTCTCCTCACCAGACGCATGCCTGGCAAACCTAGGAATCCTCGTCCCGGTAAGCGCACCCGAGTTAGTCGACGCTTGGTCGCGCTCCGAGATGCCCGGATCACTCCGGGCGTTACGAAGCTCCGGCGCTTCGTACCCCTTCTGTCCGCAAGCGCCTTCGCCAGGCCGACAGTGGTGATGACGACGTCATCATCATAGACGAGGACGAGCTTCTGCGCTCGCCTCTAGCGCCGGGGAAGCGGCCTTGGCGGGAGGCCTAGACCAGTGATCCCAGATCTGAAACGAGATGCGGTCCAATACTATGACAGGGCTATGTCCGTGTGAATATAGTAGGATCCGCTGTAAATGACTGAGTTGCGCGCGCAACCCATTTCTCCTCTTCT
>NC_046657.1:39590392-39615463 GCF_010883055.1 Belonocnema kinseyi
GGCGCATACTTTGAATAAAATATTTGTTATCATTCTCTTGAAATAAATGTGTTTTTTTCTTGAAAAAATACCGGTTTCATATGTATACACCTGGTAGACATAGTTCCTATGATAAATTTACGATCGTTAATCAGAAGATTTAAAATAAAAACTCTAGATTTATAAAAAAATAGTTTAATTTTGAAAAATATAACACAGTTTTTAAAAACTGTATTCAAATCATTCATCAGAGTTTCTACGCTAGGTACCATTTGATCACCTTCGCTTTCTATATCGTAAATTTCAGTTTGAAGCAGCATCCAAACGAACTCCGCTTCCCTCGGATACTGGAACTGTAAAGCGTAGAAGGTCTTGAATGTCAAATCCACAGAAGCTTTTGCCGATTCAACCTCGTACAGCTTTCCGTTTATTGAGACATAGTATTTACTGATGTCATGTGGAGAAGACTCTACAGCAACAGGAAGAGGCTGGGCTTTTAAACCGTGTTGCTGACGTTTTTGAAAATAAGTTTAATCTAAAACTGAATTGCATCGGCCTCTACACTGGTTTCTGCACCACTTTCAAAACCAGACAAGAAAGTAATAAGGGCAGTATTCCTAGCGCTACGATGTCACTGGATTCTAAGATATGGATGAAAGAAAATACAATAAACAATATAATAATTTATAATCGTAAATTTATTAAGCAAAAATATCTTTTAAATATGAATGGACATATAAAGTCACACCTTCTTGTGATTCATATTTCGGGTTCGCACGTAACATTTTAAGCAAAATCTGGACATCAGCATCTTTGGATTTTTTTCGATGCAGCATATCCGAATATCTTTGTCTTTAATTTCTCAAATTCCTAGTATAGTCTTAATCCTTTACTTAGATAAGCAGTCTTGAAGTCGATCTCAAACTATGGACCAAAAATAGTAAAGAACATGTATACAGATACTGTAATGCAATATTCTTGAAAATGTGATGTTAATCTTCAACATGTCTTACCAAAATGTGACCTTGAGCTTGTCCTAAGACTTGATATTTCGAAAAGTAATCTGCGCTTGAAATCTAATTAGAAGATAGGTCTTAAGTCAAACTATCATTTCATTTATACTCTTTTTATTATCATGAGCGCCTGAAACTAAAAGATATCTTTTTATTCCACAACTTCATTTCGAAATCTAAATTAACATATTTGCACAGATTTTCCTTACCTTCTTCTGGCGTTTTATGAGATAAAATAGCACGGAACCCGAGAATAATAGCTCTAGCCTTTTGTTTTCCTTTACCTCTAGGTTTTTTTGGATCACATTGTTAGCCAGAAGTATTCGCCGAAGAGTATGATATTTATCATATAATTTTCCTTTTGAGAAAAATTTTCCATTTTCAAATTTATTTCTGCTGAATGGAATATAGTATGTAGTAACTTGCTCCGGTGGATATTGTTTCTCAATCATTCACTTTATTAGTTAAAAAGTCAGAAATATTTACAGAGCAAATATTTTGGATTCTGATCTGAGGACTGGTAGTTATTTTTCAAATGATCCAGAGAGTTCTGTCCGATTGACGATTGTAGAACCGATTCTATAATTTCATAAGCCAGTGCTATAATTTAATGTTTTCAATATCGAAAATGTTTCTCTAAATTATCATACCAATGTTCAATATAGATTTTTATCCCGATATAGAGAATTTTAGCCCACAAAGTAATGCGTATTTAACTTCAAAAATCGTAGCACTTTGTATTTATTTATTTTTTTTTTTTTGAAAGAGTTAAATATTACGTACACAATTAATTGAAAATAGAAAAATTTTATTCTCTGTACTTTTTATCATTGAAAAAATGTATTAAAATTATTTATCATACATATATCCCCGATCTATAGAAAAATGTTACGCTTTTTAAATAAGTAAATGAAATCAATAGGGTGGTCCAAAAAACCGACATTCGGCAAGAGGTCATGCCACCTCCCCTCCCCACCATTTTGTGACGTGCCGCAAATGCTCTGAAAATCCCATAAGATTAACATGGGGAAATTTTGGTTTTCGGAAAAATGGAGTTCAGGTTTCTAGATTTTAACTTAGCTTGCGGAAGATATTAAGAATTTGCTGGGGAGTCTCTAATCAATCATTTCCATTAAATTACTTAAAATTTTGATGCCCCCTACCCCCCTTGTAGAGCCCCAAAAATACGCCGAAAAACTGAAATTGACATTTGTGCCTAAAATTGACACATAAATCCTCTGTTTTTCCTTTTTTTGTTATAAATTATTTTTGTTTGTCAAGTGGAATGGTTTGAAGTATTTTCCAAATAATTAAAGATTGTTTAACGATTTATTTTTGTTGAAATAATTTTTTGCACTCACTTATTGAAAGGTAGATTTTGTATGTTTGATTGGACAATTGGTCATTTTCAGGAATAATGATCTTTGTTTCAAGCATTCAGTATTTGTTCAAATAATTTATTATTATTTAATTGTAACTTTTTCTTAAAAAGAGGTATAAAACTCTAGTTTGAAAACAAATAAGTTAGCTCTGCTGTTTATATTAAATATCTAAGTCATTTAAATACTAGTATCTCATTTTTTAATAAATTCGTATTTGTTTAAATAAATATTGTTTGTTTAAACAATGTTTTTTTATAAATGTTTGAAATTTCTGTTTCTCTGCAATTATTGTGGTAATTGCTCATTGTAAAAAGCAAAATTTTTGTCTAAACCATTATGGCATTGTTTAATAAATTTATTAAATAATAATGTAATATTTTACTGGAAATTGTGATTAAAAAATCTAATTTTTTCACAATTAAATTAAGTATATCGCTAATTGCAAAATATTTAAATGCCAAACAAATGCTTTGAATAACTAATATTTGTTCACACCATTTTCTACATTGTTCATGAAAAGTTTATTTTTTTAGTAAGACTTCATTCTCTATTATAAAAATTATATTCAATTTTGTCGTTCTGAAATTAGTTTTATAATTTTTCCTTTAAATAACCTTTGTGCGCATCCGTTTTTCCTCTGAAAGCACAAAGTAAGTTTTTTTGTTGTTTATGTTGATCCCGCAAATTAGCTGTTAGTATTAACAAAGGAATTACAAATCTTTATATTTTTTATACGGCACTGGAAATAAAAACAAAAATTTTTGCTCTTTACAATAACAAATTACCACAATAATTGAAAAAAATAGAAATTTAAAAAATTTATTTTCGAAAAAGATAATTTAATCAAGCAAAATTTATGTAAACAAATAATAATTTATTAAAAAATAAGGTACTAGTATCTAAATGACATAGATATTTTATTATAATCAAAAAAGATAACTAATCTTTTTTAAACTAGATTTTTATACCACTTTTCAAGAAAGAGTACAATAAAATAAGAATTAATTATTCAAACAAATACCAAATGCTTCAAACAAAGATCATTATTCCTAAAAATGTCCAATGGTCCAATAAAACATAAGAAATGTACCTTACATTGAGTGAGTGCAAAAAAAATTATTTAAACAAAAATAAATTGTTTTAACAATTTTTAATTAGTTGACAAATACTTAAAAACATGCCACTTGACAAACAAAAATAATTTATGACAAAAAAGGGAAATATTGAGCATTAATGTGTCAATTTTGGGCAGAAATGTCAATTTCAGTTTTTTGAGGTATTTTTGGGACTCTAATAAAAACAAAAAATTTCAACAGGTATGATTTTGGACAAAGTTTTGTACAATCAACAAAAATTTTTTTTGTTGAAAAAAAGTTTTACTTGCAAACATACGAACAAACTTTTTGTTTTAATGTTAAATATATATGTTTATTTTTGAAAAAGGAATGCAGTGTTTTCATTGAAAAATATTTTAAAAAGAGAAAATATGAAAAAGGCTAATTTTTACGAAAAAACGGTAATAAGGGAGAATGTCTCAGCCTTTATGTGTCCTACTTTTATTTTTGCATTCAGGTTATGTTTACTGTTCTCTTTCGGAATCCTTTAGAAAATTGTAAAAAATCCTAAAATTAACAACTTTGGACGATTTGGTAGATAATTTAAAAATAGGAGTTTCACAACAAAGAAAAACAATTATATTTTTGGACAAACTTTTCCTTCTATAAGGAAAATATCCGGTGAGTTTTATGTGGACTAAGCCATTTTTACCAGGATTTTTTTTTCATAAAACGGAATTTACACATTTTTCTCGGAAACAACGAAAGATGCAAATAAAGTTTAATACAAAAGATTGGACATCTAAAAATTGTCTAGATCTTCTTTTTGTGTTTTCAAAATTCAAAGAAAAAAAACAAATAAGATTTTCTGCTAAAACTCACGGTTTTATTTATTTCATTATTTTTTATTTCTGCTAATTAATGAAAGGTATCCTACAAATTGTACGCTAAAGTAACTTGAATAATTTTATATTGAACCTTTTAATTTGGCTAATTTAAAATTTAAAATGCTTCAAATTAAATTTTTTAATTTGTGATTTCGTAAACTAGTCGATTTTACCCCGCCCCCACAACTCCCACACACGGGCGGAGTCGCGAATTTGAGCTAATTCTAATTAAAACAATTCAGGAATCTTTTAGATCAGTAATTTTAAATTTAAGTTTTACGAAAAAAGTATCTTCTTTCAAATAGTTCAAAATTAGACATCGTTCCCAATTAATAAGAATTCGAATGAAAAAGAGTCGAAGAGAAAACAAAATTGAAAATTTTTTAAATTTGAGAGCATTTCAAGTTCAACTAACAAAAAATGTGAACCTTTTTACAAATTCTTCTATGGGGTTTGAAAGAAAATGGTAATGAGAAAAAAGTCGGGAAAGAAAATTGGAGAATGTGGATTGGATAAAATACTTTTTAATCTCTAAGAAAGCATATTTTGTTACTCAAAGATTCTGCTAATTGAAGTTCAGAACCTGCTTGACTTTAAAGGCATTCTATCAGGGGAATAAATTATATTTAACGAGCACTAAGGGAAAAACCCGTGAAGCCTACGTTATACTTTTTTTATATTTTAAGCATATGGTCAATACTAAACTTTTATCAACTATCGTTTCACTCAAACAAACTTTCCTTGTCGTATTACCCTTGGTGATTTTCTTATACGTATTTAATAATTCTCAAATTTGTACGTTTGAGACAGCACCATTTTCTTTCTAATTCAGTTAGAAATTCTCGAGCAAACTCGGATTGCCATTAGCCTCAAACTATTTCTTTCAGTGTAGAAAATTCGTAATTTCTGTAGAAAAGTTATATTGCTTCTTGAAAATTAATATTTTTCATTTAGGATTCAGTTATTTAAAAAAAAATCTTTTTTAGTTTGTGAAAAACCAATTTCTTTGAAAGAAACTTCTTAATTGAAATTTCATACTTTTTTCGAGGATTCTATTATTTTGTTAAAAATTCCTTTTTTGGTAAAAATATTTATTTATTCCAGAGAAGCGTCGATTATATCATTTTTGAAAAAAGAAATTATATTAAACAAAATTTATCTTTTTTTTCGAAAAATTACATTTTTTTAACCGTCTTTTTAAGGTGGGAAATTCATCTTCGCGGTTAAAAATTCATCTTCTTCATTGAAGTTTCATTTTTTTTTTGTAAATTCCTTAATAGGTGGTCAAAAATTAATTCATGTCAACTAGAATTTGAGTATATAATTTTTGGTAGATAATTGATATTTGAAATTGAAAATTGATCTTTCTTAGTTGAAAATTCAACTATTTGTATGAAAATGCACATATTGCATTCCTTTTTTTTGTTAAAAATTGAATTCTTTAACTAAATATGTAACTATCCTACTTTCGGTAAAAAAAAAGAAATTTGCAATTAAAAATTGATATTTATTGAAATTTAATTGTTTCTTGTTGAATATTTATTCCTTAATCTAAAAAGAAATTATCCTATTTCTGGTTTTATATATTTATTTTTGAAATTAAAAATGTATCTTTTTTAGTTGAAAACTCTACTATTTGTTTGAAAACTGATCTTCTTGATTAGGGTTCAACTATATTGTTAAAAATTGATCAAAAATTCTACTGCACAATTTTAGGATGAAAAATTATATTTTTAAATAAAAATTAATTTTTTCATTTGAAAATTTGTCTTTTTGATAAAAAGTTATTTTTCTTTGATTTTTGTTTGTTTCTTAAAAATTAATGTCTTTAAGGCCATGTGACGAGAGGGTCCCCAGACCAAACCTGGTCTTAAATTTTTCTTTCCCAACTTACGTCTAAACGAAATGAGGTATCGCTTTGAAAGTTTGGGAAATGAAAGAGGAGGTAATAAAGTCCATGTCTCTGTTTTGTTCCGGTGGAAATTTTGAGAAAACATTTTTTTTGAAGAAAATACCAGTGGAAGATTTCTTTCCTAACTTACGTCCACACGGAATGAGATATCGCGTTAAAAGTTTGGCACGATAAATAGAAGGCATGCAAGAATCTGTCTCTGGTCTTAAATAATTAGAATAGTGAAAAAAGTTTTTTTTTATAACTATTTTGGAGAGATACCGACCGTGCTGTCGTCAAACCCTGCAAGCAATTTGCAATGTTGCGAATGGGCTAGTTATGAGGTTTATATTGACCAAAGTGGGCCAAAACAACAAAAATTGCTCACAAACATTATGCACAAATAATTCAAAAACTAATGTTTGCACTTGAAATACAAATAAACATGTTTTGTCTGACATACGTATCAGTCTGGTATCAGCTGTGTCAAAGCAGCACTAGCGCAGCGAGTAGACAACTTCGAACTTCTAGGGGTCTGTGGGTAAAACAGATTGCATGATTACCGTCAGAGAAAGTGGAAAGTCAAACTTCTGCTGTAAAACCTAAATGTATCCGTCGATAATCATTATTTGCATAAATAAACTTTTTTCTCCCTCCAGCTCTTTGCAAGGCTACAAACGATCCTTTAATATTTATTAACATTTCGCGAGAAAATCTCCGCGTTATTTAAACTTTTATTTTTTAATATTTGTGAAAAAATATTGATCTTAGGGCTAACTTTATCAGCTGATATACTCATCACATGGCATTAAGGGAAATTTTAATTATATCATTGTTCGTTAAAAAATAATAGTGTTTTGTAGAGAATTAATGTTATAGGTAGAAAATTAATCTGTTTTTTATTATTATTATCATAAATGTCCAAATTCGATTTTTTGTCCATTTTATTTCAAATACTTTTTATAATGTTGTTCTTGCTTTAAAAATTAATTGAGTTGAAAATCGTATTATTTGCTTAAAAACCAAATTTTAAATAGAAAATTAATCTTTGTGATTGAAAATTCACCTTTTTTGTTCAAACTTATACTATTTGGTGGCAAGTTCGTCTGTTTTAATTAAAATTTGAAATAGTCAATTAAAAATTTGAGATTTTTTATTGAAACTTGATCTTTTTTAGTAAAAACTGGAATTATTTGTTTTAAAATTCCCGTGTCTTGTTGAAAATTTGTGTTTTTGTTAGAAATAAAAAAATTTCCGCGTGAAAATTCATCTTGTTGATTGTGAATTGACTTATTTTGCTGTAAGTTCCTTTTTAGTTGGTCAAAAACTAATTTCTCGCCGACCATTAGGTGATAATGAAAGTGCCCGTACATCCCTATATTATGTATTTGTTGCTGGAGGTTTTCAAAATTGTGTTTTTATAAAATAAAGATTGATTATTTAGCAAAATTGTCGGCAAATATGAAGACCCGATTCATCCATAAAACTGAACATAATTCATTCAAATCCACATTTCTTAAACCATATATTATTTAAAAGTATATCAAACATTGAAAGCCTATAAATTCTATGCAGCTGTTTTGAGATTAAGGTCAAGTGCAAGGGGTTTAGTGGTACTTTTCTGATATTGAGTATAGTTTGTGTAACATTAATGTATTTTTCGTTATAAGTTAATATTTTAGTTATTATTTGCATTCAATACAAACATTATCATTAAGTATTATTCCTGTGAAACATGGAATTTGTTAGAAAATTTCATTGCAGATATAAAATGCGGTAGCAACTTCTTGTGATTTTGAGGTTAATATTACATTTTTCAATTTAAGAGCGAACTGCTAGCAGTTAAAAAGTTTATCAAAAAGACGTAAGATGAATACATAAAAAGACATTTTTTATTTTAACCCTGAATAAAATAGTTTCGGTTTTTTCAAAAAAAATTTACAAATTTGAATGAAATTTTTGTGAACTTTTTTATGAAAAATTTCACTAATTTTCAATGTATTTCAAACACGTTGTATTTTTTTCATGTTAAGAAAAGTGAGTAAAAGCTTAACTTTCGTAAAATTTTTATAGTACATTTTCGTAAAGTTTCACAGGAAAAAGTAATATTTTATAGACTTTTGTAGATATACGGATGATTTACATTCAAGTGGCAAAAACCAGCAGTTCGCTCTTGTATTCTAAAACTAATATCAAACCTCAAAATCAGACAAAGTTGTTATCGCATTTTACACCAGCAATGGACAACAATGAACAAAAATCATTATGAACTCCATGCATTAAAGAGTATTACTTAATGCTAACGTTCATATAAATAACAAATAATAACTTACGCATTAACTTGTAGTTAAAAATATACTAACCCTATCGATAGAAATCTCAGAATATATGCTAAATATTCTCAAGGTTTTGAGAAGCTCTGAGAAATTCTCACTACTATCTTCGAAAGAAAACGATATCCGAGACCAAGGCCAAGCTGGATAAGTATTACCCGGACTCTGCACCGTCGATTGGAACGAATCATAAGTGGTTTACCGAATTTCGTTGTGACCGTACGAACACAGTTGATGCTGAACGATCTGGGCGCCCAAAAGAGGTCACTACACCAAAAACGAATTCGTGTGACAACTTCCCAGCAGAATTTGGCATTATTTTCGCGTGAGCCGACCGAGTTTTGGCGCCGATTCATAACCATGGATGAAACCTGGATCCACTACTGCACTCCTGAGTTAACGCAACAGGCAAAACAGTGGGTTCCACCGGGTCAAAGTGTTCCGAAGCGTCCAAAAACGCAACAGTGGTTCGGAAAGGTTATAACCTCCTTTTTTTTGGGATGCACATGACATAATATTCGTGGACTATCTTGAAAAAGGGAAAACCATAACCGGAGCATACTATTCATCATTATTGGACCGATTGAAAATCGAAATCGCCGAAAAACGACCGCATTTGAAGAAGAAAAAACCGCTTTATCATCACGACAATGCGCCTGTTCATTCATGCTTAGTTGCACAAGGAAAATTGCATGAAATCGGCTTCGAATTGGTTCCTCAGCCACCGTATTCACCAAACCTGGCCCCCAGCGACTATTACTTGTTCCCTAACCTGAAGAGATGGTTCACCGGTAAGCGTTTTTACTCAAACGAGGAACTCATAGCTGAAACTGAGGCGTATTTTGGAGACCTCCCGATCGAGTACCTTTCGGACGGTATCAAAAAGTTAGGAAATCGTTGGACTCGCTGTATCGACCTAAAAGGAACGTATGTTGAAAAATAAAACCGGTTTTGGCCAAAAAAATGTCTCCGTGTTTCACTTTTCAGGGACTTATCAGACTGCCTAGTATTTAATGGTCCAGATAGCTCTTTTAAATGCTTTGAAGGCTTTAAAATGTTCTTTCGAAAATTGAAATAAAAATACGAGGTGTGTTCAAAAAATAAGGTGACTTTATGGTTTTCTCAAAATATATTCAATTATTCCTCAATCGTTGAAAATCGATGTCCTTTCATGGGTCTCTTCAGTTTTGGGAAAAGAAAAAAGTCAATGGGGGCCAACTCTTTTGATAAAAATTAAGCAGTTTTGGAACAAATTTCGCTGACACACGTCTCATTCCCAAAACGTCCGAAAAGATAGCATGGCATAAGCCAACCGATATGCCAACATCTTCAGCAACTTCTCTGATGATAATTTGGCGATTTTTCAACAACATTTCTTCCACTGCTTGAACGTTTTCATCTGTTGTTGACGTGCTGGGACGTCCAGGGCGAGGTTCGTCTTCGACATCGTCTCGGCCTTCTTGGAACAGCTTGTACCACTTATAAACATTTTTCTTACTCAGAGTAGACTGACCGTATGCATCTGTCAACATTTCAAGAGTTTTAGAGCACTGGATTCCATTTTTCACACAAAATTTAATGCAAATTCTTTGCTCCATTTTTTTGGAAAGAAGAAAATCGCCGAGCACACCAAACCCTTCTAACCTTTTACGCATCTGCCAGAAAAACAATACGAGCTAAACAGTCAAAACTGTGAACATATGATCGTGACAAGTGTACCAACACAACAAAAGAAAAAATTTAACACTTGAATGTACGTAGCCCGCGAAAATATAAAAGTCACCTTACTTTTTGAACACACCTCGTACTATCATGAACAACAAGCAGAGAGGCTTAAATTGAAATAAGAATTCGATCATAAATAAAAAGCACAGGCCCTGTATTGTGGCGGTATGGGTGACAAGGTGGTGGGAAAGCAGAAGTGTTGATTCGTATTATCGACCTTGGATTTTGATTTGATTATTATTTCTAAAAATGATCCAAAAATACTTGCGCATGCTTAAACTGTGCTGCGCTCATTGGCTCTAGACCGCGTACGTATTTAAAAACAAGTACAGACGCGCACCATAGCCAATGAACGTCACTCAAATCCAAGCAAGTGTAAATCAAGGCAGCTCCATTGGGATCATTGACTTCAAGAAAACATGTGAAACGTTCCATTACTGTCTAGCTGCTCTAAGTCCACGGATGCCTCTGTCGCTCGCGTTTAGCTATCAAACGCTGTCTAACCGGCACTGACACCTCGTGTCTCACGCATATAACAATGAAAATAAAGTATTAAGACAATCGAAATCGACAATATCGTTTAGAGATTTTATATTAAGGATTAATTATCTTCTCCATTAAATTTCCAAGATAACTTTAAACTTTACAACTAAATTTCAAAACCAAATAATCAAAAATCAAGTTTCCCTTCAGTGTTTACAATAACAAGAAATCGCTATTCATGGTTATGTTATTGTTTATTAGAAATTGTACAAAATAATTTGAGTGCACGGTGCAATCAAGTATTCAAATTAATACAAACACTGACTTCTACAAATACTTAGAATTCTATTCTGAAAAGATTGTTGTGATTTTCGCAAATATCCACGCGATGTGGCACGAGCGTTCTGATCGGGTTCCCACGGCAATGTGCCGTTTATCTTGCTTCGCAATATTGCCGCATGGCGGACATTTTCTTATTTTCGGGAAGTAAAAAAATTTTTTAATAACTTCAATGGTAAAAAAATGATTTTCTGTTCTACAGAAACCTCCATAGAATGCATAGTTTCTAATATATACAATTCTTTTTTTATATTTTTTTCTCATGTCCGCTTGATATGTAGATTAACTTTTCTACAATAACAATTCAAACACCTGTGTGGAAATATCCCGGGTTGACCCTAGAAGAACAAGGCTTATGGTCAAGGGCTCGCCGGGCTATGTTTGTTTTTGAAGAGCCTAGACATGTGCTGGTTGGAGAATCGCTAGGAAAAGTGTATGTCAAAACCCCAGTCGGGGGCTGACTGGGCCCTAATCGCGCAAATTTTCTAATCAAATACTCAGACGGTAGCTCGCCGGGCGCTAATTTACAATAATAAAATTGTTAAACTTTGTTTATAACTTAATTACTTTCTTTGATTTCATTAAAAAATGGATATGTATACAAATCTCGAATCGTGATAAAGGTATAGCGAACATTTTCAAATAGACATTATAATAAAATTATAAATTAATGACGGCAAAAGCATACTGATATTAAATTTATAATTAATCGAACTTTTGTAAACTGTTAACAACAAATTTTAAATATTATAAAACCTAAAATACAATATAAAAAGCAAATGACAAAAGCCTAGAAACAACGAGTTTTTTGGCGTGATTTTAAACATACCTTTTGCAAATTTCAAAATTTCTGAAAAATATATGATTTAAACTTTTTAAATAGAAGAATTATAGGTTCCATGTTTATAAACAATTGCAAATGTTCAGAAAAAATTCACATCTTATATAAATCTTAAACGTTGTGAAATAGTATAAAACACCTAAAAACCAAACCTCACACGAAAGTTAAAAAAATTTACTATTAAGAAATTATCAACATTCACGATCGAATGTCTGAGTTCCGTTGTTAAAAATTTTTAAAGTTCATAAAAAATTACATTTTCTGTCATTGTAAAAAGTTGTCAAGTAGTGTACAACCGAAAAAAAATATCACAGGAAAAAAATAGTAATCGATTTAAATTATTTATTTACAAACTATTGTATTGATATTCCCGTTAAAAGTTTGTGTATTTTATATTTACATAACGTCGCATAATAATAAATAATTCGAAACAGAGAACTTAAGATTTGGTACTTTAACTTTTCTGAACTGTAGGTTATGAGGATGGCTTTTTCAACGAGTTTCAATTTGTCAGTGTAGCGCAGTGGTTAGAACTCCTGAATGCTAGGCGTTAGATTTACGTATAGATATGTAGGTTCGATACCCCGTGGCGTCTTTGAAATTTTATTTTAATATAATGTTTAAAAATGTAATATATGAATTTACTCTAAACAGAACTATTAATATTTAAGGTCGTAATACTCGCAATCATGTAATATTTATTTTTTAAATGCTTTTTGTTCTCTCAACGACTACGTGAAAATAATTAATGTTGTCTGTGTGCTGCGTGTGTGGAATTTCATATATTAGTACCAACCAATCATGCGCGATCTGTCGCGCTGCTGAGCTGGGGGCTGGCTACGTACCGTTCACATATCGGACCGCCACTTGAGAGGCAAAAGTTTTTGATATTGCGAATTTGTTTCGAGTGCCGGACGGATAGGTGAACGGTATATATCCAGCTTGCACGCGATTGGTTGGCGGTCTGTGTGTGTGCACGAACAGATCGTGCGTGAGCCGTTTTCAGCAGACTGCACACGTATTTTTTTGTACGAAAACCTTAAAGCCGGTCTCTCCAGCCGTATAATAGTCAGCGCCCGACTTAAATTTCCTCCCGAGCATAAAAAACAAATAATTAAATTTCACGTATTTTATGAAAGGCTCAATAATTCAATAATTTAATTATTAATTGTTGCTATTGACTTCCTTTTTCTGAAATATCTTGGTTTAAAGAGAGGAGCACAAACTGTCTAAAATTTTGAGAAATTGAATAATAGCATTTTGAAAATTTTTTAGGGCGATTGCTTCGATTGCTTTTTAAACATTTTTTTACAAATCACATAAAAATTCGTTTACGATCAAATAAATTCTGACGATCTTTTCAATCTAATTTATCAACTCTCTGCAGACGTTTCTCTCTATTCATAAGTCATAGAATAGTCACTGAAAATTGAAGATATTAATTTTTTCCTTGTAATACCCTATCATAATGATGAGAATATAATAATTCATGATTTTTAGTGCGATCACAACTTGAATTTTCGATTTATTTCACGAAAATTCATACAATTTTTACAATAATCTTGTAGATCTTTCAAAAAACAATTTATCCTTATGACATTTTTCGATACAAAGAAAATGATCAGTCATAGAATTTTCAAAATCCAAAAAGAAAACGAAAATGAACACTTTAAGCCAAAACAAAACATGATATGAAGAAACTCAAGAGAAGAAAGACGCGTATTTTTGAAAGCCCCACAAGATTATTATTACAGCTTTCTGAGTTGGGCCAAAAAGTTAAAAATTGCAATTTTTATCTTACAAAAAATAATACAAAATTCCGTTTTGCAGGCAAACTGTGCAAGATAAGAAAAAAAAAAGAAATACCTGAAATTTCGCACCTTTAAAAGCGCTACAAATTCGTCATTAACTACTGTTTGATAGGATGCGTATTTTTTGGTTTTAGACGTACAAAACAACTTTAAAAATAAGACAATTAATGTTTTAGAAAAACGACACAAGAGGTGAATAAATTAAAAGACAAAAATTGCTTAACCAATAATAAAACAGATAAGACAATTGACATAATTTTGTTCCAATACTGATGCATATTATGAATAGTAATAATATAAATTTATTGAAATTATGTACATTTTTTAGGGTGGCTAAGAATTGAATGCAATACAAAATAAATAACAAATATTAAAGTAATCATTAAAAATAAGATTTGAGCTTTATTTTGCAATATAAAGTGCAAAGCATCAAATAGCTGATGAGAATGTGTAAGTTAAAGCTGAAGCAGTTTTAACAAAAGAGAATCCTAAGTCACCGAATTACGGATGTCGATAAATTCACCTTTAATCTTAATAAATCTGTACACAAATGTGAAAAAGCGATGACAATAAATTCAAGATTTTCGTGACTGACCTATTTTTTGTAGAGGGTTACAAAAAGACCACGACTACAGTGCACACTTCACAATCTGATGCAGCACAAAAATATTCATTACGAAGATTGTAAATCGAGTTGTTTTCTATTACATTGAGCATTTCCTCCTTGAATTCAAAAAGATGAAGGTTTTCTATATCCTGGTCTTATCTTCGGCGTTCATTCTCAGTTGCATTGGTAAATATAATGATATATTACATCTTAAATTATAAGAAAATTTTTTAAGCTTCACGCCACGCTGAAAAGTACACTTAGAGGTGTCCCACATGTTAGCGTGAACATATGGTACATTCCCAGATGTGCAGATATACCCTAGACAGCATAAATACGAGAGAGGATCAGTTTCGCGACTGCGCACAAGCGTTTTCGGCAGTGATTTTCTGTCGCAAACGCGGAATCCCTGAAGGTTCCGCGCTGAAGCAAATCTGGCTACTTTCATTTAAGCCAGCTTATTCTAAAAAGGCTTACCGATATTACCTAGTGACCATTGCCGTCACTGGGTCTGCTAAAGAAAAATTTCATTTTCACATTTATTCCTAATTTGTCGTTAGATTCAACACTCTTCTTATGTTTATTTGCATTTCTAGTTATTTATTTGTATTGATCTATTGGTAAAAAAAATTGAAACGTAAAGGTTTTATTTGGAAACAAGGCGTACAATATTTCCTTTTCTTAACATTTGACCAATTTTGTTGACTTTTTTTTCCAAGTGTTTTTTTTTTAACTGAAAATATAGCCGAACATTTTTTGCTTTATAATTAATTTTTTAATAGCAAATTCAATTATTTCTGGTTGTAAATTTCAAAAATATGTATTAACGAATGCTTATTTTATGGTTTGAAAATGGAATATTTTCGATGAAATTTTGTTCTTGATTTGTTGAAACATTTTTCTTGATTGGAAATTTTACCATGTGGTTGAATACTTGTGTTATTGTCTTGTTTTCAAAAAATTTATTAAAAATTAAAATACTTTTTTGTGAAAATATCAATAATTATATTTTCGGTAGAGAATTCATTTTATTCAATGATTCATCAGCTTGGATAACAATTTAACTATTTTGTGGAAAAATCATATATCTTTTCAGTTTTTGATTAAAAGTTAATTATCTTGACTTAAAATATTCTATTTAAATTTTACATTAATAAATCTTAAGTGTTCATCAGTTCTATTAGGCCACAAACGAAATATTATCAGATTTTCAGTCAGGAGATAAAGAAATTGATTTTTTAAATATCTACACGAAATTTAAAATAAAAATCTCTTTGCCCTCTAAAAATGATTTCAAAAAGTTTTTGTGTTTCAACAAGTCTGTGAAAAACATCTGTACAACTGTAATATACAAATGATATTTTAAACAAAAAATCTCTAAAATTAACAAAGCAAGTCAATTTTTTAGCATAAAAATATGAGTTTACCAAAAAAATTATTTTCTACCGAAAAGATCAATTTTCTATTGTAATGACCAATTTTTAATCAAAATAGACTGATTTTTAACCAGTACCATCTTTAAACGGGAGAGAAGAATTTGCAACAAAATACTGGACTTCTAAAAAAAATACCAAACTATTTTCAAACAAAATAAAAATATAGTTCAATTTTTTAACGAAAAAGATTTATCAGTCATAAAAGAAAAAAAATTTCAGCTGAATTACAACTTTAGGGGATTAATAATTTTGAATACAAAATAAACTATTAGAATAAACAGTTCTTTTTTAAATTTGCTTATTCAGTTCTTTTTACGGATATATAAATATATAATTTTGCTAAGATTTTTGAGAAAATTATTTAAATTTAAAGATTTTTGAAAAAATTCGAATTAGTTAAAAAGACATCTAGAACTTTTAGAGATTTAGCAGATACATTTTAAACTGTTTAGAACTATGCTTAAAAAAAAAGTTTTAAAAATATTTCAAATCTAAAAAGATTGCCCTTAACTCTTCTAGACATTTTTAAATTTTGTAGCGATCTTCCAAAATTTGTTAATACCTTTTTGAATTTTCTTTATAAATTGAATTTGCAAAACAATAACTCATCAAAAATCGGTCCAGGTATCTAAGAATTTATTTTCATGAAGCCATTCTAACTTCTTAAAAAGCTTTTGACATTTTTTTTATTCCTTTAAAAATATTATTATTAAATATTAAATATTTATTAAATTATTTCGTGCCATACAGTATCATGTTTTCATTATAATGTGTCAGACAGTATCATATTCCATTATATTATATGATATTGTATCACATTGTGTAGTATTGTATCATACTGCATAATGTTTCACCCTACTGCATCATATTGCATCATATTGTATGATAATGTACTTTAATACTATATTATTATATAATATTTTTAGGTTACACAATTTTTGTATTTTCATCAATTCTATTTTATATTCTATAAAAATTTGGCTCATAAACTTTTAGACAAAAATATTAATTTCTGCCGAAAAAAACGCGAAAAAAGATAAATATTCAATAAAATTCAAGAATTCTAAACAAAAAGTAGAATTTTCAACTACAAGAGGCAATTTTGATGTAAAAGGTTCAATTGAATTCCCAAAAGACAGATTATTAATTGATTTTAAAAATTCTCAACTAAAGACTTTCAAGCCTATTTGTTTTCAACTGAAAAAGATAAACTTTTGAACAAAAAGATTCATTTACTAAAAAAAAGACGAATTTTAATTAAAATTCAAGAATTTTCAACCATAGAATGCATAGTTTCTAATATATACAATTACTTTTTTATATTTTTTTCTCATGTCCGCTTGATATGTAGATTAACTTTTCAACAATAACAATTCAAACACCTGTGTGGAAATATCCCGGGTTGGCCGGATAATCCCGGGTTGGCTTATGGTCAAGGGCTCGCCGGGCTATGTTTGCTTTTTAAGAGCCTAGACATGTGCTGGTTGGAGAATCGCTAGGAAAAGTGTATGTCAAAACACCAGTCGGGGGCTGACTGGGCCCTAATCGCGCAAATTTTCTAATCAAATACTCAGACGGTAGCTCTCCGGGCGCTAATTCACAATAATAAAATTGTTAAACTTTGTTTATAACTTAATTACTTTCTTCGATTTCATTAAAAAATGGATATGTATACAAATCTCGAATCGTGATAAACGTATAGCGAACATTTTCAAATAGACATTATAATAAAATTATAAATTAATGACCGCAAAAGCATACTGATATTAAATTTATAATTAATCGAACTTTTGTAAACTGTTAACAATAAATTTTAAATATTATAAAACCTAAAATACAATATAAAAAGCAAATGACAAAAGCCTAGAAACAACGAGTTTTTTGGCGTGATTTTAAACATACCATTTGCAAATTTCAAAATTTCTGAAAAATATATGATTTAAACTTTTTAAAGAGAAGAATTATAGGTTCCATCTTTATAAAAAATTGCAAATGTTCAGAAAAAATTCACATCTTATATAAATCTTAAACGTTGTGAAATAGTATAAAACACCTAAAAACCAAACCTCACACGAAAGTTAAAAAAATTTTACTATTAAGAAATTATCAACATTCACGAGCAAATGTCTGAGTTCCGTTGTTAAAAATTTTTAACGTTCATAAAAAATTACATTTTCTGTCATTGTAAAAAGTTGTCAAGTAGTGTACAACCGAAAAAAAATATCACAGGAAAAAAAATAGTAATCGATTTAAATTATTTATTTACAAAGTATTGTATTGATATTCCCGTTAAAAGTTCGTGTATTTTATATTTACATAACGTCGCATAATAATAAATAATTCGAAAAAGAGAACTTAAGATTTGGTACTTTAACTTTTCTGAACTGTAGGTTATGAGGATTTTCAACCAAAAAGTTGAGTTTTCACTTAAAAAAAGAAGATGTACGAAAAAAATTAATTTAATACCAAAACGATTAATTATCAATATAATTCGAGAATTTTAAACAAAAATGTGAAATTTTTTGAACAAAAAGATTAATTGACTACCAGAGGACAATTAAAAAAAATCTTAACTAAAAGGTTGAACTACGGAATAAAAAGGGATAATTAATAATTTAAGATGTTAGTTATGTTTGTCTACTTGAAATACTTGAAATTCATCAATACATACATACATCAATACATCAATAATAAAATATGAATTTCATATTTAGAAAGAAAAAAATCTTACAAGTGTAAGGAATGACGTTGACATTCTGCTTGTAAGGAGATTGTGAGGAAAGTGTTCTCATCTCTCCGTAGCTCAGTTGGTAGAGCATCAGACCGGCAATCTGAAGGACCTAGGCTCATATGCCAGTGGAGCTAGTCAGAATTTTTTTCACAATCTTAAAAATTAGTCAATATTTCAATACTATTGATTATGACCAAGTAGACAAACAAAATTAACATCTTAAACTATTAATTAATTTCCCTGGTCAAAAAAACTTACATCAATAATAAAAAGAGGATAATTTTTTAGCAAAATGATTGACCCCCCCCCCCACGTAATGTCATAGTATATGAAGAATGCCTCAAAGAATATACCAAAGGCAAATCTCATATTTTCTCTGATGAGAATGAAAAATAAAATATCCTTTGTTCTTAACCCCTTCACAGTTAGGCAAAAAAAAGCATATCGTGTTAAAAATTAAAGTTTTGGGATCGGTGAATCACAATCTGAACTTGGATTTTCAATTTAAAAAATGTCAGATCCAATTTCGCGGAAATTATTTATTAAAAGTTTTCGGATCTTAAAAAATTTATGTTATTTAGGGTTTTAAGGTCCATGATTCAAAATCTGACGATTCATTTTTAAAATGCAAAACTGCAAAATGGTAAAAGAAGTTTAGAACTTAATCAGGTTTTTAATATTTTTCCACCTTGAATATAAAAATGCAGCCTTAGATTTCAATACAAAGGCCCCGAAAACACTAGCTCGCTCAAGCACAATCAAATTGTATTACGTTAAATAATTTTTTTATTATTCTCCACATATGTCTCATGATGAAAAAGTGGCACTACTTTTTTTGCTGAAATAGCTTTGAATGTTTGGAAATTTCTGAAATTGAAAAAGCTTTATATTTAGAAAATATTGATAAATGCCGAGTATCCTTTGAAATAACTTGAGGCTCAAAATCCCAATATATAATTTTGTATTCGCACTCACTGGACTGTTCGTTCGCAAGACATGGAGATACAAAGAAAAGAATCAGAGTACAATTAAAGCGGTTGGCATGCAATTCCTGCACAATGTACATGGTAAAACGCTAATTGAAAAAGTAATAGGAGGATTCTCAAAGAATGTAATAATTATTTAATTAATACTTGACCAGCATATATCGACGATCAACATCAAAATCGGTTAGATCAAATTTGATGAGTTTTGTATGTATCAGCAGTCTTTTTACAGAATCAGCTAAAAGGACAGGAAACGACTGGTACCTACCTTCTCCTGAAAATAATGACGTTTCCACTGAACTGAGTCTATCAATTGGATCAAATAATGTGGGTTCTCCACAACATTTTTATGGTGGGGATTTTAGACACCCTACGCCGATGCCTCCATCTCCTGCACCACATACTAACCAGAATTATCAGCATGTACCGAACCCACACCGTGAGTTAGAAAATTCATGTATTTTGTGAAAAATTAAAACAAATTTCGGCAGAGAATTCTTTTCTTTGTTTGAACACTTATTTTTCAAATGAAAATACAACTATTCAATATCCCGTCAAAATGTATATTTTTTAAACACACAATTAAACCACTTAGATGAAATTCCATTTAGCTGATAAACAATTTATTCTCCTGCTGGAGGGTTGTTGATTTCAGTTAAAAATAGTTGGGGTGAAATTTAGAATACATTTTTAAATTTGTTTTTTTATCGACATTAAAAATGTATGGTGATCACAAATTAGTTTTTTTCTTGGAGATACATCAGTTGAGTAATAAATTCATCTCTTCGGTTAAAAATTATCTATTTTGTACAAACTGCTTTTGTTTTAGTTAACTTTTCAGGTGGGAAATTGATATTTTTTGAGTTCAAAAGCCAATTAGCTACTTTTTAAGTAATTTCTCTTTTTATTATAAATTCTAAAATTTGTTTCTAATTTGTTTCTTATTATTATTTAATCAAAACTTTTACTTAAGTGAACCCGGTTGTACATCATCCAATTAAGGGACTTCGGTGTCTTGCTGGTTATTTGACTATACTCTCAGTTCATGATAGAACCTTATTTCATCGGTCTTAAAGTTTCGATCCCTTGCTGGGACAAAAACTGAATTTTCAGGCCTAGTTTTTTCAACTCAACATTATAACGGTTGTCACAGCTGCACAGTATACAAGAGTTTGCACCTCTAACGCAGTTTATACTACGTTAAAATACGTATGTAAAACCTTGCTCTCCGGATGAGCTAGAAGTGCACACAGATCATTTGTGATATTCATTTCGGGCAGAGAATGCCTTAGTGTTAGTTTTACATATCTGAACTCTAGTAAAGCATGACCAAAACTTCTTTTAAGGTGCTATAGTTTTTCTGGGATTTCCCTATCCACATCGTCGTTAGTAATATCCAGAACTGGTTCTAATGGATCCCGTACATGATGTTCATTACCCCTAACACCTATGCCTTCAGCATAAATCAAGTCTTCTTTTTCCACATCTTTCAAGGCGAGTTCATAAATAGAAAGCTGCAGTTCCACTTTCATTTTGATATCCGCTATTTGAGCAGCCAAAAGCAGCCTGTTAACAGATATTGAGTGTTTGTGATCTGCATGTCCCAGGCATTTTTAGTGAAAAATCAATTTTATTTGATTTTCTTGCACGGTGCTGTCTCAGCATATATCATCAATCACTGACGTACTTTTGTAATGCAACCAAGTGATCTGATGAGAGCAGTGTGCTCCAAAAAATTGGAAAAAGCCTGTTTTTACCCCATCATTAACGGACTGGGTTGCAGTCAAATACACGATGGGGAAACGTGCAGCTAAAGGTGAGTTCCGAACCACCACAACCTCGGTAAAAGCACCTGCATAAAACTCCAGAGGTACCGGCTGAGGGATCGAACCCTTGAACTCTGAGGTGAAGTCCGAGCATCTAACTCGCATCTAAATCGTCAAATTTAAGTACGCCAGCTGATTGGAATTTTCTGTAACGTTGGTCATCAAAAGTAAGGTTTGCTCCCTTCCTTCACGATTTTTTAGGGGCAAAAGTTTTTATCTACCTAACAATTCTACGCGCATGCAGCAGACTAGTCTTTCTTTCCACCCCATTTTCTGCATGTGATACTCGAGATTTTCGTGTTTTATAAACGTTTTTGTTAGGACTTTTACCTGGTTTCGCCTGAGTTTATGTATTTGTTTCGCTCGGTCACAGTTTATTTGTAATCCCAAGCGCGCGTTAGCGTATCTGCAACCAGAGACCAACTCTCACTCTTTCGGATGTTTCTCCGTCACCCCGTCCAATGTCTCATCGCTTTCTATGCCGCTGTGTCCAGGCAGCCAAAGCAGAGTAACTCAATTTTCTATCGCCAGCTTATTCAGTGCTCCACAGTAGTCTTATTCTCGTAGTTTGCTGATCGTTTTTTTTTTAATTTGTGCCATCTTAACAGCCCTGCTGTCTGAAAATATGCGGTGTTTCTTTTGTTGCCATACTGATTTGTCTTGTAGGATCTCGCGTTCTCTTTGTGTTCCTAGAGCCATCTATAAATCAGTTTTCTTTATCACTGGGCAGGTGTGCTTCACCGTTAGCCCATTCTTCTCTTGTGAGTAGGCTAACTCGACACTTCTTGTCCAAGAGTTAGCGACGAGTGGACATTTTGGCCCTGAACATTCTCAGTGTCGCCCTCCTCGCAATGTCTATTGGTTCCTCCACTACTGTCGAGATACTACTATCTTTTACCATATTCGCTCACCAGGCCGGTCTTAATGCTAAAACAGAGAAGCTACAAACCTATTGGTAC
Source organism: Belonocnema kinseyi (assembly GCF_010883055.1). Taxonomy (NCBI): domain Eukaryota; kingdom Metazoa; phylum Arthropoda; class Insecta; order Hymenoptera; family Cynipidae; genus Belonocnema; species Belonocnema kinseyi. Next base: position 39,612,677 of record NC_046657.1, read on the forward strand.
CACCAAAGCCACTGTGGGTTGCGAATTCTAGGTACCAGTGTATAGTGGGAAAGAAAATGAAGTAATGTATCAAATTGCGCACTAAACTAGAAGCTGGCGAATTGTATTATTTTTCTGCGCGAATTGACAGTTCGGAACATTATCTTCAATAATTGCATTGTCGTTTTAGGACCACCTAACTGTCTTCATTTGTCCATTTTTTCAGTTTCTGGGTATTCCTCAGCTATAGTACACATAAAATATCCTAAAAACGATCATGGAATTATCGACGATAATGTCCCGAACTGTCAATTTGCCCAAAAAGATATATTACGGTATTTTTGCTGTTTTAAGTCGCAGCATTTCCCTATGGTTCTCCTACATAACCATAGTGTGGCAACTTGCTTCTTACGCTTGTTTTACAGCTGTTCGTTTCATGACAGTTTCTTACCCAAAATAAACCATGAATATTTAGCAAGCTCTTTGATTTCCAAATTTTGTCTTTCCCGTTTCAATGTACTCTTTGTTCCCTAATTATACCTTCTGTTGCATACAAAACGCGTTCGTCTAACTCGAATTCGCTGATACTCCAGTCATCTTGCACCACAAATCTACTATCATGAGTGCTTGATTCATTACTCCGAAGAGCGCATCTAGATACTGGCCGCCTATTTCAACCAGCGTATCGTCCGCATAGCGTATAACTTGGTGGCCCTGCTTATGAGTAGATGAAGCACTTTATCCACTATCAAGCACCACCGCATGGGTAATAAAACACCTTCTTGTGGACATCCCGAGTCAATATTTTCACAGCAAGTGGTATCACCCTTACTTCTAGTTAGATTCCGGTTGGCCCACATATAGCAGATTCATTCCATGATTTGAAGAGGCCGTTGAAGCTGGTCACTGAGATCTCAGGTGACTTCCGGACTTACGAATGTCCCTGTGGTGGTCAGTAGAAGTCTCTAAATTATATTCTCTTGTTCCTTGGTTAGTTCCGCAGTTAGTCTCAGTGAGTCTCAGTGCGTCACGAAAAGACTCGCTCCAGCCGCCCGTTTCGGCGAAATCCCCGTCGGAAAGATTCGCAACTATGTCGGGAACACTCGGGAGATCTGTTTCGAGTAGCGCGCGAATAACCGAGGTAGCTCTCTAAGAAATCTTCGTTATTCCGGTGGCACTTGTTGTTTGTCTGACTTTCTGATTTTTCAGTGACCGGCCCCTCGGAACAGGCACACCGTATACAATCATGACCGCCCTAATTACCTTTACAAAGGTGTACTTGAAGAGTCCTTTGATATCGCGAGGCCTTTCTGCTTCATTTTTTATTCAATTAGGTTCACTGCTCCGCTCGGGGCCATCTCGGTCGAGTGATCAGTCCTATAGGAAGGTTTTTTCTTGTAAAGTAGCCTACTTCACAAGACCATTATACGGATATACTTATCCACGAGTCTTTCCACAAGTCTTTCCTCGAACTAACCAAAGTTCCGTAATTAACGAGGTACCCGTGTTCCTCGCAGACATGCTCTTTTGCAAATCAGTGGAGGCGCCTTTAATTTTGCGCAAGCTAATTTGGGTAATGGTTAGAAATGGAGCAGTTACTTAGGTGTGCTTCCGAACTTACTGTGCCCGGACAGGCTCCTCCTGTTTCCGGGAGCAAGATCCCTTGCCCGAGAGTCCGGAATTTTAACAAGTAGGAGATTCTTGATTCCTCGCGTAGTGTCCTTTTTCTAGGGCCTATCGTGACTGATCATTCGTCAGGATGCTCTTTAGGTGAGGGGTCGATTCTCTCCAACCTCCGGGAACTATAAACTGGTCTTCTAGTTAACCTGGAAACCATTCCGTTGCTCGAACTATCTTTTGGAGCAACTTAACTCGACCCACCTTAAGGGCTGCAACTTTCTAAGGCCATAACTCGACCAGAGTCTTATGTAGCTAAGCTTTAGTCGCTTGGTCTGCTGCAAACAAAATCCAAAACCTCTCTCCTATAGATAGAGATATGGCTTTTCGGCCCTTGATCTGAGGATACTCATTCGAGCGCCCCTCATGTGGCCTCTCTGAAGAGTTTAAAAAGCTCAATATTGAACAATGAATCCGGGTAGTTCGTATCAATAACCACTATTCTCAGCTGGGTCCGCCCTTCAAGTGGCTGTTAACCCCTACCTCCCACCTAGTAGGGTGCCCTTTGATCCACTTCCTCTCTTCTAAGTCCTAGTCCCATTCATCAGAGATGAAGTCGCCGATGCTCCAACTTCTCCAGCTACTCTACTGACCTAGTGGGCTTGCCTCTTTAGTCTTCTTTTTTTAGGAAACCGTTGATGCGTTTCTTTATTTGGGGGTCCTCACTTGCCGCTCCTGTTTCGATACACTCATTCACAAGGAACTTCAATCCCTCAGATCCCCGGAGAGTTGAGAGCACAGCGGAGAGACACATTAAGACACATTAAAGAGACAGATTGGAAGGAAATGTTGTGTCTTCATCTTTTTTCCTTCTTCCTTTGGTTTTGTATTTGCGTGGTCCATTTTGTCCATACGATTAGCTAGGGAAATAAAAGGTCCACCCCTGAGAAATCCTGTATGCAGGTGCACGACTAATTGTTTGGGGAGGTCGTGCGGTGTCTCCGAGAGGCCGTTAGAAGACCTTCGTAAGCCCTAGGTGCCAAAGCGCCACGGGCACGATCATTCTACCCCTGAGGCGTAGGCCCATTTAAGGTATACGAGGGTGGATTGATAAGTTTCCGGCCTGACCAAGAGATGGCGCCACTAGGCCTACCTTGAGGTGGCGTTCTATAGTACCATCCTTAGATAGCT
>NC_046657.1:39615563-39619792 GCF_010883055.1 Belonocnema kinseyi
GACGTAGCATTAACAGAAGACATGGCATGATCAGATGACATGGCAGGAGCAAAAGGCACGTTAGGAACATGATACATGGCAGGATAAGGCTGCATGCCAGGAGTTGAATGCATAACAGAAGAATGCTCATTGTCTGAAACAAAAAACGGAAGATTACATATTTTAAAAGTATATAATTATAGAATAAATACAGAAAAATTGTGTTAATCTAACGAGAATTTTAGGATACGACTTCCCTGTAACAAATATTAGTCTCAGTAATGTGAATGGTACCATCAAATAAGGTATCTTTTCCCTCGGAGTTTAGGTACGAAACAGGACCTAGAGTTTTTTCTATGCAGTAGGATTGAGCGGCGGACTATGCACCGTTTCGATAAATTTTGTCTTAAAGTAGGTCAAATTTGGATAGAAATGACCTCGGGTATCAATTTGTTTTGTAATGGAAGCTAATATCTCAGCAATTATAAAAAAGCTATATGCATTCTAATTTAAAATCCTGCCTGTAAATTAACGTCGAACTGAGTGATTCTGAGAAAAAGGAGATTAAATTTGCTACTTCAAGTCCAATCTTTCCAGAAATGAACTTTTTTATCAACGAGAATTTCATTGTTAGGAGTAGTCAAAGGTTTGTGGTGTCGCTGATCTTAAATACAAAATGGAATTTGAAATTCGAAAAAGAGGGATCCCATGTAACAGACCATATTTAAAAAAAAACTGATTTTACTAAAAATTAATATACTGGTCTTTTTCGGTTTGCTTATTTTAAATCCGACGACTCCAGTACAACAAGTCCTCCTTAATATGGTTTTATTCTAAAAACCGCAAGCAACAGTTTCGCGTAAATTAGTTTTAATTTAGACAATTATGATTCGTTATACCGGATTCACCATTTTTTTATACTCAACATCTTTCCTTCCGATTTAAGATTTAAAAAGAGAGCAGATTTGAAAAAATTGAAAACAAAATGTAGATTTCTTAATATTTCGAATTTAAAAAGCTTATAAAGATGATTTAGCGGCACCGAAAATATTCACCATGGATATATCTCGTACCGCAGAAGTGTTTTTTTCTGAAAAACCTTCTTGGTGCTATACATCTTTTTCGCCTGACTTTGAAGTGGAAAAAAATATTAATTTTTGATCAAATATTGAAATTTTCTACTTAATGAATTGATTTTTTAATCGAAAAAGGTAAATTTTAATAACAAAATCTACAAACAAAAGGAAATACTTTCAAACCAAAATGAAAAATTTACATAAAAAGAGGTTTCGCAGTTAAGAATGGAGAACATTGGTACCTAATTGTTAAATTTTCAGGTAAGAAGAGAATTACTTAACCTAAAAAACGATTTGTATATGAAAAGTTGATATTCGATTAAAAACTGAATTTTTAAACAAATAATTAAATTTGAAACCAAAAACAATTTTTTTTCGAATTATAGGATTTTATATAATTTTTCAACAATAAAGATACCGAATCGGCATGTGAAGGAGGGGTCCAGTAGTTTTTGTGCGTGCTTGATGCTTCTGTAAAAAGACTACTGATATATACAAAACTCATTATATGTGATCCAAAGGATCCAGATCTGGATCGACGATCGAGTATTAAAACAATTGTTATGAAATTCGAGTTGCTGTATTGCGAAAATTTTGCGAAAATCTACCCGCAATATTGAAAACACGTGAAAGGGATTCAACTAGTCCGTCTATTTACGATAGGCGCAAATCTGTGTAGATGAAACTTGTGTGGATCTGTGCGCCATCTTAAAATATTTATTTGTTTATAAAATAATTGTAAAATGTACAGTTCATTTTATATTTAATTTGACTCACTTTAATCCAACATAATTCATTGCAATCCACTCCCATTCAATCTAATTCGATCCATACCAATTTACACCAATCCACTCTGGTCAAACCTAATCCACTCCAATCTATTTATTTCCAATCTATCCGAGAGCGATCCTATCCAAACCAATCCAATCTAATCCAATACAACTCATTTCAATCTATTTTAATCCAATCAATTAAATCCATTTAAATGTATTCAAATTTAAACATTATCTACTCTACTTCGCTCAAATTCATTCTAAATACTCTAATCTAATCCCTTCAAATTCCTTTCAATACGATGCAATCCACTTCAACTCACTACAATCCTGTACATCCCAATCTAATCCAATGCATTAAAAACCACTACAAAATCAGTTGAATTCAATCTACTCCAATCAATTCAGAGCCAATCCATTCGCAGCCAATTCACTTCACTACAATCCAATCGATTTCATTCCAATATAACCCATTTACAAACCAATTCAAACCAATTCATTTCAATTCAATACACTCCAATCCAATGCAGTCTAATCCAATCAACTGTTTGAAACTCTATTCCAATATAATCAGATGCAATTCATTTAAATTCACTCTAATGCGATGGATTGCAGTCCACCTAATTAAAGTTCATTTAACTATACAATAATCCATTCCAATTAATTCAAATCCACTCCAATCCAATTAATTTCAGTCCAATTCAATTACCATGAAATCAACTTCACTCCATGCCATTTCAATCCTATCCAATACAATGCAATCTAATCGATTCCAATTAATTTGTTCAAATCCAATTCATTCCAACCCATTTTATCCCGCTCCAATACATTTCAATACAAGTATTCCAATTCATTCTAATCTACTCTAATCCAATCCAATTCAATTTAAATTATTCCATTTATTCACAATAACCACCAATACAATCCACTTGAATTCGTTCCAATCCACTGCACTCATATCCGCTCTAATCAATTTCAATCCAATTCAAGTCAATTCATTGTATTTCAATCCATGCTAATCGAACTGAATTTAATTTAGATAAATTCAATTCTCGAGATGAAGGAAAAAATCGAGTGCGAAGCACGAGAGATGTGCTGAAAATGTACTATATTTGTTAAGGCTAAAGGAACTTTAACAAAAGAGCATTCACAATCACAAAATTAAAATGGTTGATTCCTTGATTTTTCATTTTAACTAGGAGAAACAGATATAGAACATTCGTAAAAAAAGTTATTTGGGGTTCAGAGGGTCTAACAACGTCAAAGTATGGAAAAAACGGGGGGGTGGGGTCATATTTAACATCAGTAAGTGACACCCTGCATGAATTTCTTTATTTATTGCCAAAATTAATTGTAATAAAAATATAAATGAAAGCTTTGTAAAAAGTATAATATTTAAATATTAAATTGCACACAAGCATGCCCGGGAAATAATATTCAGAGCAGTGTACAAAAGATATTAAAAAGCTGGTGGTGCCGACTAGAAGCGTGTTTTTCACATAGAGAGAGTTACGAGTAAAAAGAGTGCTGCAGAAGTATAAAGAATTCGGTGAACTGTCGCCAGTCAATACAAATATTGTGAAAAATTAAACGATTCATATTTTTAAAAATTTTATTTTAAGTTAATTTTGAAAATTTGAAGACAATTTGTTCAAGTGGAATGTTTCTTTGAAAAATTCGATTTTGATGTTTTTTTATAATTGAAATATTTTTTAATTTCGAAAAGATTAATTTCTTTGAACTTTTCATAACAATTTTTCTTTACTTGTTATTTCACTCCTTTATTTGGCGTAATTTCAAAAAGTTAGACCATTTTGAAAATTTTTGAGTCCACTTTTTCTTCATATTTGAAAGTTATTTTGACATTTTGTTTACAGTGGACCAAAATACAAACAATCTATTTTTATTACTTTTTTGTTTAAATAAAAAAGATGAAAGTTAAAGCGTTTTCAAAATCCAAAAAACTAAACGAAAATGCACATGTAAATTCCCAGCCGAAAAATCTACAAAGCAGATTCATTTCCAACCAAGTAATATAAATTTCAATCAAAAAAATTTATTGCCAACCGATAAAATAAATTTTCTACCGAAAAAGTGTAATTTTTATCTTAAATAACAAATCTTAAACCAAATAAAAGGGCTGAACTTTTTAACTAGAATGAAAAATTTTTATGTAGAAAGATTTGGCAGCAAAAAAAAATTACTCCTTCAGAGGTTGTGGTAAGACCTTGTAGTAGTCAGGTTATCTTAAGCGTGTGGGACATGGGGTTCAAGCGAATCTCAGCCTGCATGCGTTTATATACGAGGGTGGATTGATAAGTTTCCGGCCTGACCAAGAAAAACAACGTTTTTAAGAATTTTTGTTTTTTATTTCTCAACATAATCTCCTCCAAGGCTGATA
>NC_046657.1:39619892-39621004 GCF_010883055.1 Belonocnema kinseyi
CATGAGTTTCTGGGTCGAACTGATCTATCTACTTTATCTTTCGTCTTCTTTCCCAAATTTACAATCTTTCCCGTCCTGGCATTCTTCATCTCAAAAGAATCTATAAATGTTACATCTTTTCCTAATGAAAGTGCATTGGCCTCAGTTACATCCAATTTGCTAACTTTATTCGTGACTTTGTTTAGTTTTGCTCTATCATTGCCATCATCATCGGGTTCAGCTCGATGTAGTGCACAAAAAACAATTTGATTTTTTTCTCCTTTTTTTAAGAATGCAAATAAGTCACCATTGGCTTCTGATAATACATATTTTTTTAGGGGCGGTATGGTGTATTTTGAGCCACTCTCATTTTTCAAATAAACTCCTGATTTGGGAAGAAAATTGTATAATTCAATTAAGAGTGCTCGGTTCGAACCTCCAATCGGATAAAATCGATAATTATTCATGTATTCAATTTTCACTCCAAATAATGTACCAAACGGGGGAAAGCTGGGAGAAATGAGACTGATATCGTAAGCTAGCTTAATAGGAACATCCACAGTTTCCCTTATGAAATTTGCATTTATATGATTTTTCATTCCTAATGGAGTATCCTTTTCATCTTGTTCCCCTATTCGGCTAACCTCGCCGGAGAACACGTTTTTTTTTGCCCTTATTTCGAGTAAACTATGAGGTAGATAGAATGCACGTAAAACCTTGTTTCTATTAGCAAGTCTTTGCAATATTGCCAAGGCTTCACCATCAACTGTTGCCATTAAAAAGTATACTCCTGTTAGCTCGGGTTCGAGAGCATTCATTTTATTTTTTAAATGAATTCCTGAACCGGAGAAAAACTCGCATAATTGAATTGCAAGTTCCCGGTCTCGATTATTTTTAGGGTAGAATCGCTCATATCGAAGTTCTTCAATTGTCATTTCAAACAGTGTAGAATAAGGGGGTTGGCTAGAAGAAGACGTGGGCCTGGCATGAAGAGTTTGCTCGATAGGAGCAGAAGACGTCGCATATTTAGAAGACGTAGCATTAACAGAAGACATGGCATGATCAGATGACATGGCAGGAGCAAAAGGCACGTTAGGAACATGATACATGGCAGGATAAGGCTGCATGCCAGG
>NC_046657.1:39621104-39630184 GCF_010883055.1 Belonocnema kinseyi
GATTCTTTTGAGATGAAGAATGCCAGGACGGGAAAGATTGTAAATTTGGGAAAGAAGACGAAAGATAAAGTAGATAGATCAGTTCGACCCAGAAACTCATGACTTCTCAACTGATGACCGATTAGATACAGACTGAAATTTCAAAACTGCGCTTTTTAAAAAAATTGCCTGTATTTAACTGTTTTTCTGAATATTCATATTTTTCTTAATCAGATTCGATAAAAATCAAATCAATACTTCCTTCGACCGTAAGACCTGAAAAAAAATTACACATGCATATTTCTATTTTTTTAACCGTTACTTATTAATAAAAAAAAACAGCACATAAAAGCACAATAATGCACATAAATAACTAATTTTATATCCGATGTGCAGTGAGTTAAGCCTTCGAAATATATTTTTTCCATCCTTATTACAAAATATTATGTATATTCTGTAAGAGATCAATTATTTTAAAAATTCAAATAAATATTTTCAAACCTACCCATTAGTATCTAATATTTATAAAAAATGACTGATTGAACTGAACATGATACATATATTACTTAGATGGCTACGTCTCTCTCGGAGAAAATGCTTGCCCGATAGTTTTTCCAAAACATCGAAGGGGATCCGTAGCTCGGTTGACTGATCAGTGCGCTACATTTATTTTTAAGGTACTTATGTAAAGTTCGTTTCTTGAACGGCGGTATTTTTCAAAGCGTTTAATCGTGCGATTATGAATGCGAGAGTCACTGTGTGTGTCATTCTATAATAAAAATGGTAAATTAAATGCAAAAATTATATATCAAATTTTTTTTCTTTTAAATCGATCGACATTTTGCATCCCTAATGTTCTCAATTTGTATTCTTTTTTGTCCAATGCTTACGCGAGAAAGACAACTTTTTCAGTGTGAAAATAGTGGACAATATGAGCCATTTATCAAACATTGACGTAAACATTGAAAATTTGCACGGTTTTCTGGTAGTAAGGAAAAGTCTTTTACCAAGTAGGAAAAAGTACGTCGAACTGTGGAAGAAGGTGACAATCTGCTCTTAATATGTGATTGAATATGCCCTCACGTGGCGCCATCTACAACTCAGATGGATACTTTGCAACAAAGTTACTGTGTATCCGTGATTCATCTTCTGAGATTACCGATATAATTTACAATTTTCAAAAGTAATATTTTCATGGTTAGAATATTATTTAAACAAACAGTATTATTTGTTCATTTTCATAAAAAAGACAAATGTAATGAAAAAATCAACTTTTATGAGATAATTAAAGAAAATGGTTTAAAGTAATGTGAAGTTTGATAAAAATTAGGCTGAGATAAGAGAAGACCGAAAGATAAGTGAAATGGCATTGGTGATTTGAAAATATCAGAATTTTCACCACCTTTTCTATAAGAAGGCAGCAGCGAAATCTGTAGTAGTCGAATCAGAATAGCATTATTCTTAAATGAAAATCATTATGCATTTGCGCTGTTTACCTGAAAAGTGACATTCATTAGAGAATATAAATTGCAGATAAAATAATTCAGGGGGACATTTCTAATTTTTTAAGCAGTACCATAGCCTCGCATTCCTTGCAAATGAAATCGCTCAATTTGAACAGATCTTTGCAGAACATTATCCATTTTTACGACGCGCAGTGGTCCCAAATCCTAAATTCCGGGCCGAAACCTCAAAAATGAAAGTAATCGCGCGATCTGACACGTAATATTAAATCATGTAGCTGGCTCTGGAGCAACTAAAAATGGCTGCACAAGTCCTTTCTCTTGTTTCGTTTCGTGTCGTTACAGTCGCAAACGTCCCACTTTCTACTTTCCGACGAGTGGTTTAAATAAATCATTAATTTTTGTTGTTGAAAATTGGTGTCAGTTGGTTTTCAAAGTCGCTGATTACGAATCCGATTTCAAAAATTCCATACACAAAATGGCAGTTCCAATATGGCGGACGTGTATATTAAATAGATTTGATTGAAAATTGGTATTAGCAGGTTCTCAAGATCGCCGATTACGGACCTGATGCCGAAAAATCTAAAAACAAAATGGCGCATCCAATATAGCGGACTAGTACTCTAAATCACCATTTGAAATTATCATATTATTGGATCACAAACTTTTTATTTTGTTGACTTTTTGACATTCAGTTCGTAATCAACGATCTTTGAAACTTCCGCATATCAATTTTCAAAAGATTCAAAAAATTTGTTAAAATACTCATCCGCCATATTGGATTCGCCTTTTTGTTTTCGGAATTTTTGATATCGGATTCGTAATCAGCGACCACAAAAACCAGTAAGTGACGAAACTGAGGCCATTTTGTAAACATTTTGCACTTTTGGCCAGCTTTTCGCAATTTTGTCCCACCGTACGGCAGTTACTTGCACGTCAGATAAAGAGTCAACATTTTTAAAATTACCCGAGAAATTAAAACGATTCTCTTCTAAATAAATGCCCAAAACTATACAACTATTTTTGACAAACGAAAGAAATCTTCCAATCATTAGAATTTGAATACTTTCAAATTAAATATTTTTAATATCTTCGATTAAAAATATTAAAGTATCTTCTCTATTTAATCTCCAAACGAACTTTAAACTTTACAACCAAATTTTAAAACCAAATAATCAAAAATCAAGTTTGCCGTCATTGTTTATAATTACTGGAAATCGATATTCAGGGTGTTGTTATTGTTCACTTAGAATTGTACAACCTAATTTGAGTGCATGGTGCAATCAATTATTAAAATTAATAGAAATACTTACCTTTACAAATACGTAAAATTCTATTTTCAAAAGATTCTAGCGAGATTTACGAGATTTACTGGGCGCGACCTTTCGTAAAACTGCACTATATATATTCTCTATAACTAGTTTAGGTGGTAGGATAGAACTAAATTATTTTAGAATTTAGATTTAACCTTGAGCTCTAACTTCAGAAAGAGGGGCCACGCCGACGGGGTCTGAACGCAGAATGGGGATGCTTGAGAGTAAAGTGAAGGCTGACTGAATGAAGTGTAAACAGATAAAATTATACTGTGATGTAGTCTGTAGGTTACCGCATTGAATTTCTGATCTTGCACTAGGCATGAATTTTAATTAGAGATCTAGAATCTGAGACCTTGTTAAACCCAGAATTAGTTGTAGGGCCTTATTTGATTAAACTATGTTTACATAATTAATCATGTAGCATTTTGTTTTCTAAGAATTTTTCATTTTTCTTCTGTATTATGCGCGGCTCGTAGCACATGTCGGGCGTTTTCATTGGGATATTTTGGTGCTGCATAAATCGAAATTTATGTGCAGGAATTTTTAAATCTCTTAAAAGTTGAGTTTTTGTGAAACTTATCACATTTGGATCGTTACCGCGAGGTGACAGTGCTATTATGCAAGCAACAGTTTTTTCCTGAAGTGAAAAGAAAAAACAGCCAACTATTTCTGGTTTAGGGATTCAAAAGACGTGAAACTTAATAAAAAATACACAATATTATTTTGTCACTCATACTTATTTATGACTGAAAAACATGCAATTCGAGGAGATAATTACACTTTGTTGCTCGTGTGTGCCGTAAAAGTTTTATACGGAGAATTAAAAAAGACAAATAAAAATCAGCTCTTCAATTCTACAAATTTAATTTTCTCCTGAGATGCTGCCTTGCTGCTGATTTCTATGTTCCGATTTTCCTGCCTGTATTGGAAGGTAAAATTTTATTTGTTTCAGGGACCTCATAAATTCCTTCGAAATATTAGGTACCCAATTTTTCGCCAAAAGCATGGCTTGTTATTTTTTAATCAAAAATGTAACTTTCGAACTCCCGTTAGTCGATGTAGCGAAGCCGTGTACGATTAGTTTATCTGGTACAACAAAGAAATTAATTACTTTATCTATTTGAAACAAAGATACTCAGGAAGGTTATTTAGAAGTATCCGAAAATAGTGACATAAAAGGCTTTTTCAATTTATAAGATGCTTCGCGAATTTTTAATTTCGGTTTCCCCTGTTGAGTTCAAGGAATTTAAGACTATGGGTCAAGCTCACGACCATAATTCGAAAGAGTGAGAGAGAAGGTTAAAGTCAAGAGAGAAAAAAAACGACCTTTAGAATTCATAAGTTAATGGAGGCAATTAATTGTTCAGGATTAAATGAAAGAGAGATAGAGAGAGAGAGAGACAGCCTAATTGATACCGAAACCAAATTTTCCCAATGCTTTCAAATTAAAGGGGAACTTTGTGAGGGCCAATGATCTTATTTCACACGCAGTGAATACAATGGACGACATTCTAATTTTTGACCGACAATATAGAGAATCAGACATACAGAATGAGGAAATCTCAAATCAATCGAAAAATTTATTAGAAGGGGTTGTTATAAACAATTTTTAATTAATCTTTCAATTCTCCAGGATGTATCGTTCCAAAAAAAACCTGTCCCGGATAGAAAAGACCATGGCGAGTGGTCGTAGACTTTTGCCAATTAAACGAAAATACAGTAAAAAATGTATACCCAATACCAAACATTTTGCTCTAATATCAATTAGTTGGCGGGCAATATTTTTCTACTTTTCACATTGCTATTGGTCTACATTAAGTAAAAAATTCACCCTGACTCTAAAACTAAGAAGTTCATAAAGACCTACCACATGTTTCGACCATGTAGTCGCGCAACCTTCATTAGGTTCCGTGAGTGTTTTTTTTTGGTTTTATTGTGCTAACATTGTTAAACAATTAGTCAAGTAAGATTTTGATACTTTCTCTAAAATTCGGATTATCTATAACATCGACTTTTAAGGTATTTTGGCTTTAAAATGGTAGATTGTAAATTATTATTTTGAAGTGATTGTGTGGTTATTTTGCGGACTTAAAATACATTTATTTTCTTCCTTCTTCTTGTTATTATAACTTTTAATAAAGTCTTTTGAATTCTCTTATTTATTAAATGATTATTGTGACCATGTAGTGTCTTTATTTTGATACTAATCCCGCACCCTATTTAAGAACAAAACGCCCACCGAGATCTCCTTTTTTCTTTAGAATTGCAGTTGAAGCTCTTGCCTCCTGTCCCAAAGTCATATCTCACAACATTATCCTTCAAATCAGGTCTTATATATTTTTTTCAAATGTGCGCTTTTTCTACTAATAATATGAGAACTACGCCGATAAAATAAACAATTAGTTGTTTGCTCAAAACTTTTTACGCGTGCTTTTAAATCAACGGAACATTTACAATAAGGTTGGCATGAAAGGGTTTTCGCGTATTACTCTTTTTGATTTATTAGTCAGAAAACGAAAACTCAGATGTCGTCATGGTGCACTTACTATTTCGTGAAATAAAACTTTGTTCTTAAGATGGAAAACTCAGTGTGGCACTCGATCTATAAAATTGTATCTTTTAGTTAGCTGCTCGTTTAGCACGCAGTCTCGCCCCGAAGTCTCTCAGCATAGCGTCTACTTCCTCTTTTTCTTAGGTCGTGTCATTGAGACCCAGAACCTCGAATTCTATGCAAATAACGAACTAGATCACATTCTTCCGCATACCCAACAACCTTCCTGATCACACATGACAGTCTCATCCTGCCTTCTGCATTGCCACCCACATTCCTGAGGGATTTTCCATTCCCTGTCTTTCTGAGACCATAAAGTTTGACAGCAAAGGTCGCATTCTGGAGGATATCCCAGATTCTCGATCCCTTATCCGGTTATATAAAGCCGGTCGTGGGACAAACAAGCCTGGGGTTTTCCGTTTTTTGCTTCCCTTTATTATTATGTGAAAGCATAGCTCATCCTTACTTTTCAAATTTGAAGTAACCGGATTGGGGGGTTCAAGGTAGGCTCGTTCACTCTCTTCTTGTACTGTTGCGTTGACGTTTCCTTGGCTTTTTTTTTTGTTTGAACCTTGCCGTGCGCCAAACCCCGCAACATCGTTACTTCTGCGAAACAAAAGCGGGAGAGCCCAGGACCAACTATTTACCGGGGACAAAGAACTGCACGCCATTATGGAAGGCTGCCCCATCGAGGAAGTCACAGAAGCGTCAGCCGAGAAATCCCAACCAAGATTTCAAAGTTCTACGATCCTGCTGCACCATGTCGTCGTGCTACTGGAAACGATGGTCCTGGGTAATGAAAGAATCTTTGTTGGCATAGAGAGCAGGAGGCCAAGGTGCAACGTAGTGTCAGTAAAAGCATGGTGCATGTGAGTGCCGCCACTATAATCAATGAAATAAATGTCGGCCCCCTTAACATAGATTTCATAAGAAAAAAATTTATTACATATTTACTTTTCTCTTACAGGCCAAAAATGATCTCTTTTTAACAGCCCCCTTTGTTTATGGGTATAGACTGAATGATCTTTTTTCTTCAACGAATAAATATCTGAATCATTCAAAAATTTTTAATAGACGTTGATGTTCAATTTTTTTCATGAAGTTTTCAAACGTTTAAAGATACCTTGTATGTATGGTGAAGTTACTTTCAAATAAAATGCCTTGGTAGTATAAATTTGTTTATTTTTCTTACAGGTTCTATTACAAATCTCATCAATGCCTTCCGCAATAATATCATAATTCAATAAAGAGGATGATTGTTTGGTAGTTGTGTTATTTTCAATTCATTTAAATTTTCTTTTCTTATTTGAATGCCACTTTTTTGAAACTGTTACCAATTACAGCTTTTAATAAACCGACCTTACGTCAGAATTAATTATCGTGAATTTTAATTCGGATGTCTACCATTCAAAGATAATTTTTAATGCCAGTTTGTTAATGATAGTTTGTTAATAATTCCATGTTTCGAGTTTGACGTGATTGAAAAGGATATAGTTAATAACCTAACCAATTTAACATTTATGAGTGAATTTAATGCAAGCTGACATACAATCAAACTAAATAAAAAAAGAATTCATTTTATTAGAAGGTACAATTGCTAGAAGAATATCAACATATCTTTTATAAAAGATAGAAGTAAAATCTAACCATTCATAAGCTCATTCTTCAACAACTTGTAAAACTGAATCTGAAACTGTTGGAGATAAAGACAAACCCATGGAGCAACCTTACATGTGCTTATGGAATTTTTTTTAAAAGAAAATACAGAGCACAACGCCGAAAGAAACAACTAAATGTGTCTTTTTTATATTAATGTTTTTTTATATCTCTAAGTTCCAGACTATTTTTTTTATAAACAAACTAGTGTTTCTAGAAACTGGTTTGAAAGGGTTTAAAATATATTTTGGTGAAATATTAGTAGGAGAAGCCACAGTAGAAAAAACAAGACTGCAAGTTAAATCTTTTCCCATCTAATGATGTTATGTTAATAATAATTATGAATGAAAATCAGTAATAATTTTTAGGGAGAACGAGTAAATTTTCTTTTATTTGTCAAAAATATGTTTAAAATTAAAATTAAAATTTTTGAAAAACGACACGGGGGACGAACAAAAGTCTGCCCACTGCGTGCGCACATTCTCATTGCTCGCAAGATTGAGCGCGTTCAGAGCGAACGGACGTTGGTTTTCTAGCTTCGCCTTCGATTATGTACTAAACTCGCGATACGCCCTGGGACCTTGACTGTTGGTTCTCGCTCTTCGCACTAAATCATATATTTATTTTGAAAATCATGCTCGATAATGTGTTGACTTAGCGCTACTTTGTATTTCTCCCGCCTTTAGTCACTGAATATTTACACAGAAAAAATTACTAGATTTAAGGCGGAAATTTGACGTATTTTAAGGTGTTACGAAAAGAAGCATAGGCAATCTGAAATTAAGAATTATATCTAAGCATTAACTTTAGATATTCATATTCCTTAAATTCAGGTAGAAACTATACCTAGGTAAGCGCCGTAACGAGTTAGGGACTAAGAAAAAGTGCGGTGGAGGTAGGGTGGGTGTTTAGGGACCCCCTAACCCGGGTATGCAGCTCTTCGCCCATTTTTCGGAGGCTAAAAACGGCTCAGAATCCACTACGAGAAGGTGGCTGCAGGTCGGGTTTCGTCCTCTCCCAACCTAACCAACTAACTATAAATAGAACTCTTTCGCTCCAAAGTGTCAGATTCCGAATCCGCGCTTCTGAACTACACACGCTTTGTGCTGCTTGGGTGACAAACTTTACCGTTTTTTCCATCGCCTGTGTATGACTAGAAAAGTTTCCGAAAAAGACATGATCTTAGAGCAGTCTTCACTACACGACTGAATTGCTTCGTCTGCCGCATCCGCCCCCGCCTTCTGTAGTAGCAGCCTGTTTCTTAGGCAAATACCTTGATCGCCCTACTATTTCAAAAAGTAACTGGCTGCCATCGACAAGGGAGTGTTTGATCCTGATAGCAAACTATGACGGGACGTAAATTTCAAGAGAAAACTCACTAAAGCTTTAAGATTAGCGGATAGCCTGGCTGTTGCTACGTTGAGAGGATATCCTGTTTGCTGCGGTTAGCCGCCTTGAGTGTGCAACAGCACCGGGGACTAGCATCGCTAGGTTCTCAGAAGACACTCCTGATTGAATGGCCATGGAAATGCCATACATATACTTTTGATCCTTACTCAGCTCTGCAACATCTACATCCGGCAAATCCACATTTAATTTTTTGAAGCTGTTTTACAGGAAGGTTTTCACAATTTTTCTAGCTGTTTTCCTTTTGTGCCACAAAAGTGTTAGGACTTTTGTTAGGACTTTGCAACAGCAAAGGGCCAGCAGCAAAAAGAAATTGTGTGGTATCATTTTCATCTCAAAAGCTGAGGATGCATTTGGAAATTTCAATTGCTGTGATCGATGCTGGAGTAACGTGACCAATATAACATGAGCCTGGCTCTTGCACGAGTTAAATGTGTTCCTCGGAGTGAATCTGCCGCTAGTATTTTGCCTCTTTTTTTACTTGCAGGCTAGTTTTATCCTCACACGCGTGAAAGTAAGGAGCGCAAAGTGGATTTTTGGTTAAGACATCAGCAAGGGACACATGACAACCACTTAAGTATCGAATTGACCTATATACATCTGTCAGGGGGTCGTTTAGTCTAAGAGAAAGAATTTTTCAATGCCCGGAACTTTCTTTGACTCATCAGGACAGTGGCAGTTAGTTCCCTCTGGGTTAGCTGGGTCGAT
>NC_046657.1:39630284-39641145 GCF_010883055.1 Belonocnema kinseyi
TTAATACTCTCTGGAAGTGACTAGTGTGAAATGGCGGAAAGTTCGAAAGTGTCGCCAGGGGCTGAATAATCCCGTGAGCTTTCAGATTGTCGTGCAAGGTAGTACTAGTCTGAAATCCAGAGAGTTGTACTCCTATATTTTAGGTAATGAAAGCCTTACAGGTCATTTCAGGCTACCTTCAACTTATTTTCAGAACTGTTTAATGAAATTTAGGAGCATACTTTACTTTATTCCAGTAAACAAATGCTTATTTCTTATTTAAGATAAGTTAATGCCTTATTTATGATAATTTGCACACTTAAATGTAGTTGCTTCCTCGATTCAAATGTATACAACAATTATTGATGTACTTTACTCTTGCACTGTGTGATGGTGGTTTATTTCACCTCAAAATTGGAAGTTCGTTTCTAAGTGTACTATACGTATATGTAAATGTATGCACATGTACATACCATATACGTATATCGTTCTTTGATGTTTAGGGCGCCAGCCAGGCCCTTCAAGTAGCCTGAAATACAAAATTAAACCTTCAGCCCGTCAAACTTCGTAAAAGAAAATTAAATTAAGAGGATCCTGAAATGGCAAAATAGGGAGGAAAACTAAGGGCAGAGATCACAAGTAAAAATGTAAGAAGTATCCCTGGGGAATCTCAGGAAAGAGGTCAGAAAAACCACAGGGAGGGGTCAGGAGAATGTAAGAAAGGGGTCAGGAAATCACTGGGAAGACACAGGAAAATCTCAGGGGATGATTCTTAAGGTCAACAATAGCAACTATTTGATTAAAAACATGACATGACAACTCGGTACTTTATTTTGAACATTAGGAACAAGCATTTCAACATCAGTCTTAACTCTACTCACGACCCATCCGCCTGCACATCTAATAGGGACTTTCGGAAATTAAATGGAAAAGAACGGATCTGATAGACCACATAGCCTGCGGTAAGAGGAAACAGAAAAACTTAAACGTACAGCGGCAATACCATGGTGCGCATCATCTAATACAGAAAAAATATAGGAAGAAGAGACCCGCGAATTTATAGATACAGCGACTTTAAACGAATCCACGATTAGCGCGGAACATCAAGGCGACCACGTGGTCGATGGTTCGCGAGCTCGACGTACTATGTACTAGACCTACCATATTAACATTCTGAGGACCTGCGCACTGACTCGACATTCTATACGATAATTAACTTAAGCATTTCATGATCACTCACAATTAATTAGAAGAAAGGCAAAACGAGGCAACAGTTCGGACCGAAGTGAAATTGGTAACATCCGTCACTGCGTCGTACGCCGAGTTAACATAAAGGGTTACCTTCGAAATTTTCTTATCCATAACTGTGGCTATCTGTTATATGCAAATCAATCAAATCTAGCTCCATAGAATCGGTCGAGAATAAGGATTAATAATCCGTTGACGGTAATCCAAATCTTTTTAACGAAAATCCCTTGGCACGAGGATATAGCAAAAAAGCACTTCTAGTTACCTTCTACCAAGAACGAAAAGTGAGAGAGTGACAGGTCCTCTGTGACGAGCCCAGACCGTCAATTTGCCAGGTTTCTTGCATCAGGACGCGTTCACAGGACCTCAAATCGCAGCGCACTACCGGAGAAACTCAGAGCTACGCAATCCTCACCCGAGTAAGAATCAATTTTACAGCGATATCCTAAATACACGATTAAATAACGGTACAATCGACGATATCTCTTAGTGTTAGGTGAGTTTTTCAGGTTTACATAACAAAACGGTCTAGGAGTTTCGTGAAACTTGAAATATGTCAAAGTTCCTGAGTTTTAGCAATTGGCGGGAAATTTTGAAATTACAAAAGAATTAATAAGAATTTTCCATTATCATTCGTAGATCAGGTGTAACAAAAGTTATTAATAATTGAAGATGACTGAATTTAGTACCTTAAGGCTTACTGAGGAATCTTTGGATTATTTCAAGAATTTTGTATTCGCTGAGCACAGAAACTGACAAAACCTGAATCACAGTGCCACTATCATGAAATTTCTAGTACTAAAATTAATTATTAAATAAAAGTACGCTTGATTTTCGTGACAGTTTTGTTAAGTTTAGACATACCTATAAAAGTACTATTAAGAGTACGGTTTTATAAGCTAAATCCTAAACTGACATTGAAATAATAGTTTTACCGCGCTTAAGTACAGCGCGCCTAGTGGATAAACTGTGAAACAATCTCTTATTATCTAAATAAAAACTATTTTCAATTACCAACTATCCTTTGCCTGAATAAATCGAGACAATGTCGCCCTCACAAAATCTTGATTCAAATCTTTATGTATCTCTTAGTTAGCCAAACTCGGTTTCGCGCAGGAAAATTTAACTCAAGAGTGAGCAGCACATCACGATTATATCAGCTAACTACATTTACAGGCCCATGCCCAAAAATCTATGATCACTGTAGTGTGGTAATTACTGGACTGGTCCTAGGTGGTCATACCATGGTGTGGCAGGTTGTAGTGTTGACGTGAGACCTCGGCGACAAAATGGAGAGACAAAACTGTGAATTGTCAAGCAAGTGAAGAACGCTCCCTTGATGAGAAATTAAGACCGGCCCTCTCATGCTGGCATCGGAAACTAAAGGCACAAGATGTTGGAAATATAGTTGGCGAAAAGTCATTCACCCTGGTAGTTGGTAAATTCGGCAACAAACGTTCGGAAGGTATGAATAAACAATTAACCATTTCTGGTGAGTGCCCTGTGATTGGGACCTCCGTTCTTAGCCGTGGTAAAGTCGTTCGCGAATCATTAAATCAATCCCCTTTTAAAAGTGACAGGTAAATAAAGTTTACCTATCACAACTGTTAATTGCTAAAAAAAATTAGTTTTAAGATAAATTTGCAGCTTTTTTGGATGAACAACTCTTTTCATTCAATTTTTGAAAGAGATGTGTCGTTTGTCAAAACGACCTTTAAATTTAAACGTCAAAGAATCGACAACAGTAATTTGTTGATTGTGAATTCTCTTTTTTTAAAGCTTTTTCGGCTTCGACGAACACATTTTTATCGCGTATCTCATGCTTTGTATTCTATTTTATGCCTGAAATTGCCATTCCCACAAATATGTATTATAATTTATAACATGCAAGGGTGTTGAAACCGACGTAGTTTCATTTTCTCGTTTAAATAAAAAATGCGCATTCTTTAAAAAACATTTTATTGCAACTTTTGTCGTTTTTACATAAACTGAGTTTGCTCATTTACAATGTTTCTTTTTATTATCAATTTAATTAGCTATCGCATCGTGTTCTACACCGCAGCTTTAGTGCCCCATTACTTTAACTTTTAATAATTTACTATAAAC
Organism: Belonocnema kinseyi; assembly: GCF_010883055.1. Taxonomy (NCBI): domain Eukaryota; kingdom Metazoa; phylum Arthropoda; class Insecta; order Hymenoptera; family Cynipidae; genus Belonocnema; species Belonocnema kinseyi. Next base: position 39,633,618 of record NC_046657.1, read on the forward strand.
GTCTCGTAAAGTATTTAGGTTTAGTTTAGTTAAGTACACTAAAAGAGTGTGCGAACGGCCAATCTAATAGATCACTTGCTTCAAAAGTTATCGTGCCTACAGACAGTCAGATATGCAGGCATACACATTTATAAAAACCTGTTTTTCGGATTCAAAAGGGTCTCAAAACGTAGACATTTGATCAAACCTGAGGGGGGGGGGGTCAAATTTTACACAAATCTAATACTTTCTTTAATGACAATGTGAAAAATCGTAAAAAATTCATAACTATTTTTAGTTTGGACAGCTTTTGCCCCATTTTTTTCGTAGCCTGAATCGTCTCCAGATTGTAGTATTTTTCTATTTTTAATGTTTTTCAGAATAAAAAAAACTTATCCGATAGATAGGTGATTTAAAACAAATTTTTATATCTATTTTCCGCCTAAAGTTTCCGTTGTTTCAATCTATTTTCGTATATTGCACAGTTTTACCTTAAAATTGAAGTATTGATTTTTCATCATTTTTTGTCCAACCAAACTTTTAATTTTTAATTTTTCAAGAAAATTATAAAAGTTAAAATAATCCTTTAGAACTTCCACGAGACACGTGATGAGCATTTTTGTTGTGAAAGCCGAAGCAGCTTTAGCAAAAGAGAATTCACAATCATATTTTATCTAAGAACTTAACGGTGATGATTCATTAATTAAATTATATACTATATAAAATGGCCGTGTAAAAAACCGTCCCTGAAATCTAAAGGATAATTAAAACACTGACTCTTATGGGATCTTAATACCACACATGGACAAACTTGACGTTTGAAAACAAAAAGGCAACGACTACAGTGCGCACTTTTACAAAATGATGAAGTACCAAAATATTCATTGTAACATTGCTAATGAAATTGTTTCACATTGCATTGAGCAGTGTCTCCTTAAATTCGAAAAGGTGAGTGTTCTCTATATGCACTTAAATGTGTTCTTAAATATAATCATATTATATATCTGCAATTTTGAAAATAATTCTTTAAGCTTTTAAGCCATGCTGACTATAACAGGACCATATCTGAAAAAGATTTAATTTTCTTTATTTGTATTTTCAAATACTTTTTCGGTCTTTTCAAACCAAGAATCTAATAGCAATGAAGAGTTTTTACCAGCGACGGATAAAAACCCTTTTTTAAACCATCGAGCGGTAATCCAAGATATTAGTGCTTACCGTCTAAAATTTTAAAATTATGTACCCATTTTTCTGAAGCGTTAAATCATTTATATGATAACTGAACTTTTTCTTCGTTTCTTTCCAGAACGCCAAAAAGAAAGTGGTTTCTGCTTATACTGCTTATTCATTATAGCATAAATTGTCATAGCTTTCAACAATAAACCTGCACTCACATCACGTCTTTATTAGATCCACAAGATGAGAAGCAAAGGATCGTTCTTCATCATTTATCACAGATTGAATCGGCAACCAGAATCAAGTGCAGATCACTAATTATAACATTATTTCCGAAATAACCGGTTTTGACGAAGAAATCCCGAAGAATATGTACATAGTCTTCCGAGTCCTATCATCCAGTTGAGCCATTGACACCAAAAAATTCCACGAACATGCTCTTAAAACTGCCAACCTGCTCATTCAGAAATACAATTGGTATTTCATGCCAGCATCACTACAAAAATTGTTGATCCATCAAGCCAAATTAATAGACCCCTTCGTCATTCCAATCGAACAATTATCGGAGGAGGCTCAGGAAGCCAAAAATAAAGATTTCAAGAGATGCAAAGACAATAATACAAGGAAGACAAGTCGCATCGACACTAAGACAGATTTATTGCATTATCTCCTATTCTCTTCTAATATTTATTTATCAATTCTAAGAAGTGCGTTCGTCATGCCAGAAAGACTACTGCATCCAAAAGCAGAAGTTTTACTTTTGAAAGAGACGTAAAGTCTGATGTGCGTATCGAATTATTATTAATATTGTTCTCATGAAATTGTTCACGCCGATAACAATTGGGTTTAAAAAATTGGCTATTCACAGTTAATCCAGTTCTGAAAACGAAGTAAGAATATCAAAAAATGGCCAAACTGTGTTTTGTTTATTACATTTGTTTAAATAATCCACAATTGTTATCGGATGATCGAAAATAATGAATGGGTATCATCAATTAGTGATCTGCAGTGGATTCTAAGTTGCAAACGCTATTGTTATTATTCGCAGTTGTTAGTATTCATCCAAATATCCTAACGTTATTCGTTGATCTGTCATTAACAATTGAGTACATTCAAAGAACGGAGTTTATATGACGAAAATAGCCGAATAATGCATTGTTAACTAAGATCGTTTGAACAATTGCGAATTGTTATTATATGAGCAGATATGATAACTGAGTATAATTCACGAGCTCTATGGACCTAATTTTATGGAAAATGACTATTATTTTCGTTACCAATAGCTGAAGCCAAAAATTGTTTTCTTTGTTTCTTTAGAATAATAATTGTTTACTTATGAATCCTCACGCCGATGACACAACAATTTTTTTTTCGTCAATTGAGGAAATCCAGTGAGAATCAAGAGACCATACGCAGTAAAACCATATGAAACCGTTTTCATCCACTTATTTGCTTATAACAAATTAAATGCATTTTTTAGTTTATCCTACTGTACTGGACAATTGTATTGGATAGTTCCTCTACTCAATCTAGGTATTGGGGAATGAATCTGAGTATTCTCTTGGAAATGGTACTCTTCAAAATTAAAAATATATATATTTTTTTAAATTTTTGTCAAGAAATAAAAAAAAATAGAGCCTCAATTTTAATATATGATCTGATAGGATCATGCGTGATTTTCGGCAGGACTGGGACTTTTGAGTCATTCATATCTGGTGCTGCCCAACTCTCTGCTATTCATCCTTTAAAAAGCGTAATGATGGCAGACTTTAGTGTTGTATTCTAAGAGTTAGGCGAGTTGTGGGTGAGTGGGTTAACTCGCTTGAGGCGTGGGATTTAATTATTTCAAGGAGAATAAGCGACTAGACACGATGTTTTCAGGGTCACGAAAGTTAGCCTGCTTGTGGTTTGGAAGGGGTGGATCCTACGGGTAGGATTAGTTGAGGCTAGGTGCGTTCACCCGCTTCTGGTGTGGAATTAAATTATTACAAGGAAAATTTCGAATAAACTCGCTGTTCCCAGGATCAGGTTAGTAAGCCTCCTTGTGGTTTAATAAGGGTGGTTTCTTGAGGTTAGGTATGTTAAGGTGGGTTTTTGTGTTGGTTACGTTGATTCAGGGGAGGTGATTAATTGGGCTAGATTATGGAGTGGAATTTAATTATTTTCAGAAGAACGAACGATTAAACTCGCTGGTCCCAGGAATCGATGGGTTAGGCTGATTCTGGTTTGGCAGAGGTAGTTTTTACCCCTCCAAAGTGTATTCTGCAAAAATAAAAACAAAACAAGCGGGTCCAATATTTTTTAGTGTTTCATTCATGTGCACAGTTTGGTTCTAACCGGCGAGTGACACTTGGGAAGTGTTACTTATCAGTAGCGCCCATGGCACTCTAATAAGGTACATTGAAATTCAAGACGGTTGATTATTTAGATAATTTTTTAACCAACAATTAGTCAAAAAAAGCTAATCTAGATTTTTGGACGCCAGTGCTTGCTTGGGGCAAAGACAACCCCATTGGATCAAAGTGAGTGAGAAACCAAAAGACATGCGGAATCTATATAAACAAATAAAACATACGTCGGTAGAAAGACAGCCGATCAGATTCGCAGATCCTATCGTTCAATTTTCTCTTCTTAGTGCGAACAAATGTCTGTTCACAACAGAAACATATTAAGTATACATTAATTTTTACGCGATGTTTTCTATTCTACTCATAAATTGGTGGCAACTGTCCAGGCCATCCTCACCAGGAACGTGCCTTGGGTCTGAGATGGCAAGAAGATAATCATCCATACTATCCTTATGGGCAGAATCAACCATCCTATTCTGCATGTCAAAAGGATAAACGATAATAAGATAAATAATCCGTTCTATGCTTAATGGCAGAATCTTGTATTCAACCTTGGATGTCAGAAGGATTGGCGATCTAATATCCAGAAATGATGTAGGGAGTATGGGTGCGAAGATATGCCGATATTGATGGCGGCGGAGACGCTGACGTTGATACTCATGGTTCTCGATTGAGACCGCGGATTTACGAAATTAGATTCAAAAAATTAAATCATCTTCAAATTCTTAAAATTAAAATAAATACAAAGAATAGCGAAAAGTACGTAGCCCTAGGAAGAACCGCGAAGAAGTGAGACAGTGGCATCCGCCATCCGAGTTTCGTGACTTAGTAGTGGTCATGCACTATTCGTTGCTATTCACAAAGAGTGCGCTGATTCCCGTCATCGCGCAGTTTTCCACTCATCTGGCCAAATGTTTAGATAACTGCGAGTAATTCGAATATACTCGTTTGTAGCCGCATTGTAATTAAATTGTACTAAAACTCGTACAAACTATTATGAAATTACTATGGAAGAAATTAATAAAAATAAATAATTACTGAAACTAATAAAAATCAAAGTTTTTACCATTATACAGTTGTAATTTCTTTTTTAATTCTTATTAAATATATAGTGCATACATTTTCTTATAAAAACTAATTTGTTTAAAATGTTCAAATAGTTAAAAATCTAAAAAACAGTTAAGTTATGAATTTGTTTATGGAATTTATTTTAATAATAAATCATTAGTGTAAATTTGCAAAGTGTCACAGTAAAAAGTGATTGGAAATACAATCTTTTTTGATTCCGCTAACAAATTAAGCCTATTTTTCAAGAAATTCCCAAACTCTTAATTTGCTCATGAAAGTAGTTTAAATAGTAAATCATGAAAATTTTATTACAATGATTAATCGGAAAGACGTTCCTAGTCAAATTTGTAAAAAAAACTGACCCTTTTCCTTGAAAAATTTTAAAATTCTGAATTTTTTATGAAAGTTCTTTAAATAATTAATAATTCTTGTAAATCAAATTTCGATCGCACAAAAGTCATGTATTAGATACTTATGATGATGGGGAGGTATTACACGGAAAAAATAGTCTTTTATATAATAGACAGTTTTCTAGATTTTAAGACATTATCAATTAATTTTTAAGAAAAGAGGCAAATTTATCTTTACAGCTAAAAGACCTAAAATTTTTTTCGAAATACAATAATTAAATTTCCTAATAATTTGAAAATTTTGTATCTGTCTATTTAAAGCGAGATATTTAAGAAAAATGAAATTAATAGCAACATTAAAAAATTTTAATTAAGAATGTATGGTATGTTAGAAAAGACTGAATTAAAAATTGACAATTACTCAGTTTCTATATCAAAAATTTAAAAGTTTAAGGATAAAGCAAAACAATATTTATCATCCAAACACCGTGAGAACCAATTACTTTCAACTTGAAAGTTCTTGCACTCGACTTTTCTTTAGAGAGTTTCTTTTTCTTCTGATTTCAAAGTATTTTTATATTCAGGACAAAAAATATCGAGCACTTTTTGAAGTAGGTAATATTCCAACTTAGGATAAATAATATATATAATAAACTAAAAAAAAACAGAAAACTTTTTTTGCCATTGAAGTTATCAATAAATTTTTGAACTTTTATTGTGTGTTTATTACTTTTAGATCATTTTTAAACTTTCTGAATATCCAAAGACAAAACGTCACTTAGTGATGATTCTGAATATTTGCTGACATTTTCTCTTATTTGAGACTGTGAGAAAAAAGTTACAGAGTTTTTAATAAACCATACTTTTCCGTGTAGTTTTATGTGATAACTATCGCGGATTTCTTCGAATTTCCCTGTTTCTAGACACTTTATACTGGATAACTTTCGAAAGAATAATCGAATCTAAGTATGCATGATACTACAAAAAGTTAAGAGAAGAAAACGTTGCTTTTTATAAATAAAAAATAGGTTGAACAACCTAATAATATATCAAATTTAAATTCGAAATCAGCATTTAGAGATGAGTCAAAAGTCCACACAGAATTGGGTGTAGAATTTGAAAATTTAAAAGCGATACTAATTTAAAATTGGAGCAGGCTCGGCTAGATATTGCGAAAAAAGTTCAACTTTCAATAAAAATGAAGAAATAGTATCATGATAAATTACATTTCTGGATATCGATTAATAAAGCTTGAATGAAAGACGTTAGCCGATTCCGAGAAAATCGTCCGCGAATTTTGCGATTAAAATTTAACAAGATTCCAAAATTGGTTTTCAATCGTGAGTCAGAATCAAATTTTCTTTCAAAAATAAAAAAAAACTTTTTCCCTAGATATAGAAATACTGAATTAGTATAAAAAATATTTATTACAAGAAAAAAATTATATGGTTCAAAAAAAAAAGAAAATTAAAAATCGATACATTACACTAGGATGATAAAATTCTTTTTTGCTGAAAATCCGAATCAATTATTGTCTTTGTTATTAAATGATAATAATTTTTGCAAATAGCAATGGTCAAATATTGAGAAAGTTATTACTACGTTAAGTATTTTGTAATTCTGCGACATTTATTCACAGACCTTTTAAAATTAAAGGTCAAAGTATCAACAACATAAATTTAGTGATTGTGAATTCTCTTTTGTTAAAGTTCCTTGGGCTTTAGCGAACACAATATCATTACGTATCCCGTGTTTTGCACTCGAGTTTGTCCCTGAGATTGTATATCATATTCGTAAATGTATATTTTTACAATTCCTTGGTACTAAAACAGCTGTGGTTTCATTTTATCTTTACATCGCAATTGTGGTGTCATATTGCATTATCTTCTAACAATCCTATCATAAAAAAGAGGTTGCAATATAATCTCGAAGTCTGAAGCCACATTATCTCTTCACATATTGGTTGGATTTAAACGCGCCGCCTATTCCTTAGAATCGAGATCGGAATCGAGATCGGAATCGAGATCGGAATCGAGATCGGAATCGAGATCGGAATCGAGATCGGAATCGAGATCGGAATCGAGATCGGAATCGAGATCAGAATCGAGATCAGCGGAATCTATTATGAAGGCAATGCATGTGCACCGAAATGCGATATAGAATCATTTTTAGGTTAAGAACAGAGCTGTGTATTATGAAACCGTGGCATTTCCACCAAAGTGCGCTCTAGCCCTGACGTTCTCCGTTTGGCGGCGATAAATGTTAGGGATACAAGTCGAGTCTAGAGTTCGAATTGTACAATTTTGACTTGAATTTCATTCAGAGCTAGCTCTAAGGCATTAAGGCACATTCAAGGGATCTGTTTACATAATGGATTTAAACATTCCCAGCAATCGTGGCGAATTTGAGTGCAGCTCATATATGATTTTTAAAACATTTATTTAATCTTCAAACATTGTAATGATTTAAACAATTTTCATAAATGTCTATTTTTTAAAGAATAGATTTAATCTACGAGGGTGGATTGATAAGTTTCCGGCCTGACCAAGAGATGGCGCCACTAGGCCTACCTTGAGGTGGCGTTCTATAGTACCATCCTTAGATAGC
>NC_046657.1:39641245-39664485 GCF_010883055.1 Belonocnema kinseyi
TCAGCCTTGGAGGAGATTATGTTGAGAAATAAAAAAAAAAAAATCTTAAAAACGTTGTTTTTCTTGGTCAGGCCGGAAACTTATCAATCCACCCTCGTATCATGTTGCTTTGTAGATTTACAACAAATATTATTATTATTTATTATATATTATTATTTTATTTTCAAATTAAATTTTTTTAAATAATTAATATTTCTTGATAATTTCTATGACTTTTGTAGCTTTTGTAGCTTGTAGTTCTTTTGTAGTTCTATGACTTTTTGTAGCATCATGCGTTATTAGACCTTAAATGTGCATTTTAATTTTTAATTTTTTTTTATTTTAGAAATACTATAACTCTGATAATTTTTTATTTATAAAAAAAGTGTGAGAACAAATATTTTCAATTTTCGTGTACTATAAATTGGCGTACATGCTATTGTAAAGTCCTAAAACAAGTTGTCTAACAAATTTCGAAAATTCTTCAACCACTTGATTTTTTTTCCGAAATAGCTGGTTAACGCACTTGATCTTTCTTGGTTGTCTCTAAATACGTGCGATCAAGCATACTTAGTTCCGATAATTCTTTCGAAAGTTATCCAGTATAAAGTGTCTAGAAACAGGGAGATTCGAAGAAATCCGTGATAGTTATCACATAAAACTACAAGAAAAATATGGTTTATTAAAAATTTGGTAACTTTGTCTCACAGTCTCAAATATGAGAAAATGTCAGTTAATATTCAGAAACATCACTAAGCGACGTGTTGTCTTTGGATATTCAAAACGTTTCAAAATGATCTAATAGTAATAAACAAACAATAAAGGTACAAAAATTTATTGCTAACTTCAATGGCAAAAAAAAGTATTTTTTTTTAGTTTATTATATATACTATTTATCTTAAGTTGGAATATTACTTATTTCAAAAAGTTCCCGATACTTTTTTTTCCTGAATATAAAAATACTTTGAAATACTTTGTTTAGATGATAAATATTGTTTTGCTTTATCCTTAAACTTTTAAGATTTTGATATAAAAACTGAGTAATTGTCAATTGTCAATTTTTTGTTACTATTAATTTCCTTTTTCTTAAATATCTCGCTTTAAACAGATAGATAAAAAAATATCAAATTATTAGGAAATTTAATTATTGCATTTCGAAAAAATTTTTGGTCTTTTAACTGGAGAGTTAAATTTGTTTTTTTTTCTTAAAAATTAATTGATAGTCTCCTAAAATCTAGAAAAATGTCTATTATTCGTCAAAATGAATCGCTTGATATTTGAAACACTTTTTTATGAAAATTAAACGACTTTTCCGTTATTGGCTCAAAGTTAATTATTTTTATTGAAAATGTAATAGTAAAATTTCACATTAATAAATCTTCAATGTTTATCAGTTCCATTGTGCACAGGAATGTGACTTTCATTATCACTGCCCTTCAAATAATCCTCAAATCTCAATTATCCGTGTGTCATGATTTCGACGGAAACCCAGTATTTCATAGAAAGACAGGCAGCTACAGCGCGCCATCATGTTTCTAAACATCTGGGAAGAGACGCTTAATTTTTTGATCAAGATTAGTAGTATACTACTCCTTTTAAATATTTGACAATTTTCCAAATGTTTAATTTGTTATTCGCTTTGAAAAATTAAAAATCATTTTTCCATTTTCTTGGATTTTATAGAAGCTATATAACATTTAATATATGTTTTAAACCCTTTTTATTTAAATAATATTGTTCAATTATTTATAGATTTTTGAAATGAATACTTTGCAATTAAAATACATTTTTATTAGGATAAATTTTAATATTTAATCTATTTACATAAATAAAATCTTAGTATAGTGTGCCATCTTCATAGGGTAATTATAATATTGAAAATTTAGTTTTCAGTTTTTACCGAGTCTATGCAAAACATATTATTCATAACTAAATTAAACTAAAAAGATATATAGTTTAATTTTAATCTGAAAACGATTGATCAATTATAAAATAAAAAGAATTTAACCTATATTCTCATTTTAGGGGATAAATAAGTTTGAATACAACAAACAACTTTTAAATTAACATTTCAATTTAAAATAATTTTAAATGTGTTTATTCAATTGTTTTTAGAGTTTTATAAATATATAATTTTGTTAAGATTCTTGATGAAACTAACAAAATTTAAAGATTTTAGATGTCGAAAAAGTATATTTTTATTTTTCAGAATTTTGAACATTGTTCCGAAAAATTTGAAATAGTTTACAGGACATTTAGAACTTTCAGACTTTCAGCTCACGAAATTTTTGGAAATCCCCTAAGGGTACTTTTTATTCCAAAACCCGGGAGAAAAAGGTTCATTGAGTAAAACATGGCTCAACAATGGAATAAGCGTGGGGTGAGTGTGGCTCAAGACTGGGTCAATTATTACCTACGTTCGTTCTATGATTCAGGATCACTCGTTTGGCTCTGTCCTACTCCTTCGCTTTCCCTTACTTCCTCCAATTTCTTCATCCACATCACTCTCTGTCCACTACCATCCAAGATCCATCTTACACACTCATCTACACTCAACTGTCCCTCTTCCTTTCCTGTACATCTCTCTAAGACATGTGCCCATGACTCCATTTCGTATCCACATTCTTTACATAAATTCTCCTCTTCATCCATCCAATGTCTGAATTCTCTCACTCCTTTTCCCATTCTAAACCGTACAACACTATTCCATTTTTCTTATTTTTTTTATTTTTTGCATATATTCTGGTTCCATCAATCTTTCATTTTCACTTTGGACGTTCTTTTTATTCTCTTTAACTATTTTCTCATTCCCTTTTTTATTCCCCATATGCTCATTCCTAGTTTCTAGACTGCTTACCCGTTTTTCCAACTTTTTCATTTCTCTAGATTCCCCCCTTACATCGTTTCCCTACCTATTCATATCCCTATTCATGTCAGGCCATCTCTTTCTTGTTTCCTCTCTAAACCCTTTTATGAGAGCTTCCAATTTCTCAAACATCCCCCATCCCTTTTATCTCTCTCTGAAATTTTCCGTTTAATTCTAACTCTCTTGTTATCCTGGTCCCTTTCTACCTCAACGTCCCCAGCCACTCTTTTACTTTTTTCGTCCCCTTACCTGCTAGTCGCGCCTGCGTTTTTTTGCCATTCCTCCAGACTTCTGTTAGAACCCGCGTTGCCTAGCTTGTTGAAGCGATGTAAATTGAGGGCCTTTCGCGTTGCTTGCTCGTACCAGAGCCCGCTTCCCTCCCCTCCCTGGTCGACTTCCCGACACTTTTATCCCCGCTGCTGTCACTGCGATCAACGTCACCCTTCCCGCCACTTCGAATGCTTTCAGGCACGGCAGCTGTTCCTGCCACTATGGTTTTCTGCTCTGTGCGATCGACCAGTAACTGTTGCCCTTTGGTGCCAGTTTGTGAACTTCGCGTCGTCGGCATCTTATCTTACCCAAAATTTCATGACGTTTCCCGCCTTTATTACCTACCTCTTGCCCCCCCTGACCAAGGAACTATTTTTCTACTCCTAACCTCAAAAACCTCACACGCTCCACATTTTCACTCCAAACCACTCAATTTCACCGTTCACACCTCTGCTTTCACTCACGCTTCTCCCTTTACACTCGATCTCCGCACTTTCTGCCTTTTTTGCATTCATTGACCCTTATTCTCTTCACCAAAGCCAAAAATACACTACTTGACAACTCGAAAATACATCTTCTCGGTTTAAAATTAAAAACTTAAAATATTTTATGGTAAATTCGTTTTTTTTTTTGTTAAAAAATTATTGTGATTACAATTTAATTTTTTGCTTAGAGCTACATCAGTTGAGTGATAAATTCATCTCTTCGGTTAAAGATTTAACTACTTTGTAGAAACTGTTTTTATTCCGAGTTAACTTTTTAGGTTGGAAATCGATCTTTTGTTAGTTGAAAAATCAACTAGTTATTTTTTAAATAATTCCTCTTTGTATTGCAAAATTAAAAATTTGGTTACAATTTTGTTATTATTATTCTTTGTTTAAAACTTTTACTCAAGTGAACCCGGTCAAACATTATAGCCACGATGTCAGGGCGATTGGCCCCGATGTAATGATCCGATTGCATTATAAAGTCTAATGCCCGCCACATCAGGATGTCTGTACGTATATTCTCTCAGAGCCATCACGCGGCAACCATCAATAATGTGCTGGGTAGTTCGTTAGTATCTCCACGTTGTCGGCACCGGTAAACCACGTTTTGATATAACACGTATTTGCGATAATTCCTGATACTGACAACGTTGACCTGTATAGCAATGACGAATTCTTCCGTCTGGATACAGAAAAACCTTCCTTATAAAAATATTGGAAGCCTGAATTTCCACTTCATGTTGATCTAACGTTTTGGGGATCTTGCCGTAAATAGTTTTCTGCTATTCACGGCAATAGCTTGCTGATCAATCTCTCTAGCAAACACCCCAAGTGCAGATCCACAAAAAGTTGTCATGTGAGGTTCCCCACTTGGGTCCATTAGTATCCAAGGTCTTTTGTCTTAGGCGACATTCACTCTACTGCCACTCTTTTTATTAACTATTTGTCGCTCTCGTATTTCTGTGGCTTCTTATGTCTTTTCTAACTAGGGCCTTATTCACACATTCTAACCATTTTTTCCGCGCTCTGCCTCTGGGCACGCTGCCGTTTACTTTACCTTCCTACGCTTGTTTCGTTAGTCGTTCATTTGGCGTTCTCTCGCCATGCCCAAACCATCTTAAGCGTTTTTTTCCATGTGTGCACTGACGTCTCTTTTGCATCACATTCTTGGAGAATTATTTCGTTACTCACTTTGTCCATCAGAAGTTTCCCGAATTTCGTGCGCAAGAATCTCATGTCAATTGCATTAACTTTAGTCTTATCTTTTTCTTGATAGGTCCATGTCTCGCTACCATATAGTGAAGTCGGTACAAACATAGAGTTATGTATTGCCATTTGAGCTTTATTCTCGTATATATATGTTTACTCCTAATAAGGGGCCCTGCTCCACCAATAACCTTCTTACCTTCGTTTATGAGTCTATCTAACTCCTTCTCTATCTTCTCGTCCCTAGTAAATAATCTAATGAGGCACACGAACTTATCAAGTTTTTCAATTCTCTCATCATTTAATACAATATTTTATAGTGTTTTCTCACTCTTTCCTTCGAATACCATAGTTTATGTTTTATTTGCGTTAATTTTGAGGCCCATGCTCTTAATGCCATAACAACCTTATTATCTGCGAACGCTAACCCACGTACCCTTACTGTTTCGATATCCACACCCTTTCCATTGTCAAAAGCTTTTTCTAGGTCAGCAAATGCACAGAAAACTTTTCCTCCTACTCTCAAACTTTCTTCTGTGATTTGCCTTGAGCTAAATGTTTGATCCGTACACGACCTTCCTGGCATAAACCCGCTTTGGAGTACCCAAATATTTTCTTCTGTTATTTTCATAACCCTACGAAGAAGTATTTTTGAGCATATTTCACTAACAGTACTTAATAAGCTAATTATTCTGTAATTATTGCAATCGCTTGTATCTCCCTTTTTTGTATATTGGTACGATAAACGCTTTTTTCCAATCGTCTGGGACGTCTTCCATCTCGAAACATAAATTTATCAATTCGCACAGTCTATGTGGTATGCACGCGACACCGTGTTTAAGCACTTCAGCGTTAATACCATGCCTCTAGTATCTTGTCTGCATTATTTAGCATTTCCCAATTACTATTTCTTATTTTGACAAATTGTGTACTATTATTTCCCTTCATTTTTTTATAAAGCAGTTTCTTGCTTCCTTCAAGGTCGTTTTGTATTTTCTTCTCTTCTTCTGCTCTAATTTTACCTTTGCTTTCCTCAATCAATAGTTTGAGTATCCTCTTTTTGTGCCTGTAATCATTGATACGTCTATTTCTTTCCTTATTGCTGAGACCTGCGATGCTTAAAGTTCTCCTGTACGCTTCTTCCCTTGCTTTTTGGGAAGCCTGAATTTAATCATTTCACCACGCATCACCAGACATTCTTCCTACAACTGCGGTACCACACACTTCAGTCGCAGACCTAACAATAATATCTTGGATAGTTTGTTTTTGAATCCCCAAAATTACATAATACCACCACGATCACCACGATCGCAAATCTTTATTGTGCCGTTTAAAGTGTCCCAGAAGACATCTCTTGCTTTTCTGGCATCACTGTCAACTGGCGCGTACCATTCTATGATAAATAATCTTCTGACTCCTACTTACATTCTAGCCCTAAGCAGTCTGGGAGATACAAAATCATGATCCCCGAGATTCTGCTTCGTTCTTTCATTTAAAATGAGAACTACTCCTTGCCTACCATGTGATTGACCATTTACTCCTGACCATATTTCAAATCCGCCTTTCAATACGCCGTTTTTCATGTCTTTAGATTCGTATCCCTTTTTCTTTGTTTCAGTCACACATAAAGTATCTAGTTTCCTTTACATGCATACTTTCTCGCAATTCCTTTACCTGGAGATCATTCACTCCCCTAGCATTCCAAACACCCAGAATCCATTTGTCGCCTGAAACTTGACCTGCGAATTTACCGTGTGCATGCCTTTTGTCAATTAAAGTTCTAGTCCTTCCCGAGGCTATTCTTTGTTTGTATTATTCATTGTTTACATTATACGCCCAACCACCACCTTCATGCAATACATTTATTTTGCGAGTCGAAATCATGTCCAAGTTTAGTGGAAATTCGTCATATGGTGAAGAATGTAGTGTTAACGTCAGTCCCACCAAACTTCAGTTAATAAGGGAGGGTTGAAAGGGAGAGCAGAACAGTAACGGAGAAAGTCTTCTTGGCTCCCGCGAACAAAAACTCCGCGTTGTTTGTAGTTTCTCATTCAGTTAAATAACGTTTTGTCGCCAGTTAGATGATTAATATAAGATTGATGTATCCTGCTATCAAACCTGATATCTTATGTCTATATAATCATCATTGGATTATTTTAAATTTCATGTGTTTAAGCATTCGTGACTAATATAATATATACATTTCCTTGCTTGCAGGAAGTGGTTATCGCTTAAATAATTCATTCTGATTTGCCCTGAAATGTAGCTTGCCAATCTTTTATATTTGTCGCTTAAATATTTTATAATTTCAAATTGAAGCCGCGCATTTTCCAGAATCTACGGTACAGTTCCTAGCAGATGAAATGCACATTAGCGCGCTTGTTACAAAAATGCGCTAGAGGTGCCATCTAGTAGCACTTTGAGAGTGCTATAACATACACTAACCAAAAAAATGGGCATAATGACTTCATATCAGTAATTTTATTAGATATCTATTTTAATTTTGCTTCTAGGGCCAAATTTTTATACGTTTTTTTACTGTGTATTCACGAAGTTTGGTTCAGTGAACGTGGACAGTGAGATTTTGAAATCTAGTAGAGAAAAGCTGGGTCCGTCAAGCAGCGATACAAAAAAGAGGTAAGTACAGGTAGGGTTAGAGACGTAATGAAAGTTTCGCGGGCTACCGCAAAAAAACTTGGGACGCATTGTTTTTATAAACGTTTCCGTTGCTTCACTCTCATTCTTGAGCCAGAACGCCTTTGAATAATGCGTTAATTCCGTAAATTAGGAAAAACCAATCCACAAAATTCTTACCTTGGTGATCTCATTACTGGTCTTTCTGTCATGCGTCGGCGTCCACAAAAAAATGAAGAAGAGGCACGAATCAATTCAGCTTTGCTTAGCTGTCAACTCAGGATTAGTAAGAATGGACAAATGTGCGATGTGCCAGTTTGTATCAAGGATTTTTGTATTCTCATGATTTTGACGCCTATGTTGGCGGTAGCATTGCTACTGACAGGGATTCTCATATCAAATAGGCTAATTACGAAGAGGAGAGGCACTAAGTAGAATATTAAAACCTATAAATGAAAAATGGAGAGCACATTAAAGATTTTAGAACGCTTGTCGCTTCCCATGGATCGTCGGGGCGCCCCTGGAGCCCCAGCTGGGGGCAATAGCATGCGGAGCGGTGGCGAGGCTAAGCTGCGAGATACTCAAACAGATCTCACTAATCAAACAGCTAGCCGGCAAGAACATCTGCGACAGACGGTAAGCAGTGGAACATCAGCTGTGCCTACTGAGGATGAATTGGTGAGTCTCTATTGCGAAAGTGCGAAGCTTGAAACGAAAATAGAATAAGGATACAATTGAAGAACGAAAGTTGCTACAAAGTATCCTAATATACAAAAAATCGCACTAAGAGATCTTATCGCTAAGGTGAATGAAATAAAAACTAATCTGCGCGTTACAGAAGACCGAGCAATTTTGATTGAACATCAGTTTGAAGAAGCCGCGTCAAGCGGTCAAGCAGGAGCAATTGACGTCCTTCCTCAACCTATTGATGATTCAACACCACCACATCCTCCAGATCTGAATGGCCTTATAAAACCAGAAGCAGAAGCTGAGGTTTAGCAAACGAAAAGCGACGAAAATGGACATACCATATGAACAGAGATGTTATGGGCCTTTATTTGTTGGCTGAGAAATGCGGACAAAGTGTGAGGAGAGAACATCATAGACTCTTTTTACTTAAATACCCAGAGCAAGCCACAAAAATGAACGAGCAGAATCTGGCAGATAAAAACGCTCAATATCTGTAAACAGACTGTTTTCGGCTGTTGAAATAGCTGCTATAGAAATAGAAGTGGAACAACAGCTTCCTATTGATGAACTCGCCTTGAAATATGTGAATAACGAAGATTTGATTTATGCTGAAGGCATAGGTGTTAGGGGTAATGAACATCATGTACCGGACCCATTAGAAACACATCCGGATATTACTAACGATGATGTGGATTGGGAAATCCCAGAAAAACCACATCACCTTAAAAGGAAATTTGGTCATGCTTTACTTGAATTCAGATATCTAGAAACAACACTAAGGCATGCTCTGAAAAAAATGAACATCACAAATGATCTGCGTGCACTAATAGCACATCTCGACAGCCAGGTTTCACCTACGTATTTAAACGTAGCACAAACTGCGTTAGAGGTGGAAACTCTTGTATACTGTGCAGCTGTGGCAACCGTAAGAATGTTGGGCCGGAAGACAAGGCCTGCAAATGCAGTTTCTTCCCAGCAAGGGATCGAGATCCACCTTGGAAGATCAAGTTGGATATGGATGTCAGCAAAGTAAGGTGCGAGTTGGGTCGATTACCTCAATATTGGAGATTGGAGGAAATTTTAGACTCTCAACGACAGAAACTTGATGTTCTTACTGCCAGACTGCGTCGGTACAAGAAAAGTAGTGTACGAAGGCAATAAAATCAAAACTTTCAGACAAATGAAAGTAGGTTCTATCGTGAACTGAGAGTGGAGTCAAATAACCAGCAAGGCACTGAATTACCTCAATTGGCAGATATTTCTAACTACTGGTCGAGTGTTTCGGTAAAAGTGAACAGATGCAATTTGGTTACTGCGTGGTTCAAATTAGAGTAAGCAAGGGCAAGCAATAGCCCAGAAATGAAACTGACAAACATCACAGCTTTAGATGTTTCAGCGTTCTTAAAAAGGACAAGTAACTGGAAAGCTCCAGTTCCAGACATAGTGCATAACTTCTGGTACAAGTACCTGACGAGTGTGCATCTTGGGTTGGCAAGGTGTTTTTAGAAGATCATTAAACACCCAAATTTGATGTCACGCTTTATGCTCCAGGGTAATACGTATGTGTTACCAAAAAAACCGGACTCTCAAAATGCATTTGACTTTCGACTGATAGCCTGTCTTCCAACAATTTATCAATTTCTCAAATTTCATTGGTCTCCCAATGAGCGTTTGAGAGAATTCTCAGTCTCAAATGTATTTCTCTTAATTTAGGCGCACATCGGGGCACCTAGGGGAACGCATCATTTGGAGACTGAATTTTGGCTCACACCGAGCTGTGGACTGCTAAACTGCGCTATCAGGCACGTGAACACTTTTCAAAGCAACTAATCGGTTTGTGGTATTAGACTGAATAAATGTTAATAAGGACGTTAATTGCAATAATATTTATCTAATTTTCAACAAGGGAACAAGGGCCTATGTCACGATTTTTTCAAAACCCAGTTTTTCGTGGAATAAGGGCCAATGTCATGTAGATTAAGAGTTCCCATTGTTTTCAGTTGTAAAGAATGCCAACAGAGGTCAGCAAAATCGAATTATTTGTTAAGAAGTGAAGGAAAGTCATTTGCATTAACCCAGTTTTTCAATGCTCCTGCACAATTTCGAAATTGTGACATAGGACCTTGTTCCGGGCACCCATTCAATTGACCAAATGCATGCGAATCTATTAGTTTTTTCTCTATTTTTCTAATATCTTCGTAAAAAGTTTTTTTTGTATAAGTGCATTTGAATAAATCAAATAAAATTGATTTAATTTCAATAGGGGTTTTCATGAAAATAACATTTTATTTACTGAGAAACTTTTAAAAAGTGGTATAGTTCCATGCTCTACAATGCAAAAAAGCAGGGAGTGGTGGGACAAATAAGGCCGCGCTGGAGATATTAGGAACAAATCAACTCAGGACAGTAAGGGATCACCATTTTGTTTTCAGATTCATAGGGCTGGAATCTTTTCACGTGAAAAAGTTTCATGTCAAAGTATCATGTTTCATGACACATAGGAATAAGAAGAAAAATTATTTTGTGCATGCGCAGATCGGTTTGGCCTCTAAGGTCAGGTTAGGATTTTATCTTATCAGTTTAAATTTTCCCGCCGCTATATTTGAAACATTACAATGTTTCACGGATTTTTATCGGGCTAAAGTTTCATGAAACTTTTCATGCCTACTCATTGTGGAAAACAAATTTTTGTTTTTATGATACAATTGTATTTACCTTATTTTTCGTGTTTGACACTAGCAACTCAAAGATTAGGTAACTTCAAACTTCCGCAGAAAATCTAGTGGAAATTTGTTCGAGCGCCCAGGCATCAATTTCGATGCAGACGGTCATGACTTAGTTTTTACATCCCGGCTTTTATGGTTTGAAAGTCATGTAGGTTTTGACTAACTTAAGATTCTGATATTATATCACGCCAAGTACAATTTTTATTCCAAGGCACTAATAGTCAATGAAATTGGAGCACCAGCGTTATTCTGTGAGTTCTTAAAGTTTAGTAGACGTGCGCTTTGAGAATAGTTGCTATATGGAGAGAAATTTTAACAGATTAATTCACGGAAGCGCGTGATTTTAAAGATACATTTTTTACATGATTTAAAGTTTTGGGATCAATGATCTAAAAGTATAGAATTCGAGACTTGAGAATAGAGGGGCGTGGCCAATTGCCTGATACTTTGAGACCTATGCTTTAAAAGCAAGGGTTTTTAGATCTTAGTTCTCGCGCCAATTCGTAATCAAATCAAGGAATAATGCCGTGAATTAATCTTCTGAAATTTCTCTCCGTGAACGTGTTGTTATTAAAATTAAAGCTGCTATGACTTTTTACTTTGGCAAGATATACATATTTTTCTATGAATCCGAAAATCATTGGAATTTTCTAATGCTGCACAGTTTTTTGCATTAAAAATGTGAACAAAAAATTAAAATTAAAAAATATAATTTTCGTTTGGGTTCGAATTTTTTTTTAAATTATGAAAATAAAATATCTTGGAATTCTGCAGAAAATGCAGTAAAATTTAAAGTTTTAGTAATATGTATAATATATTCTTATAGTTTGCGTTGAGGAAGCAAATCATAATTGCCTTAGACCTGTGCAGTTCAAACTATAAAGAGATGTCACATATATAATACTAACATTCTAAAAAATTTGTAACTAATATGAGCCGAATCTTCAAAAATATTATTCATGCTAATTTTCGTGAAACTCTAACTCAAGCAAGAACTATATTTTTAAATTTTAGGCGAGACTGAAAGCGTGTCTTCTTTATTTTTACATACACACTCACATGAGTTTTTCGCCAGCATTGGTACAGTAATTGAACTTCAATGCCCCCAGTACTTCGACAGTACTCGTTCCCCAAGTCTTGGCTAGACGATTACATGAACAATTTACGAAGTACTGCGCCAGCACTGGTCCGCCAAGATTTGGCTGAACGTTGGCAAGACCACTGGCTCAGTACTGGATAGATGTAAGTAATGGCTCAATGCCCCATTCCTTGACTTCTACGCAATTCTAGAAGGTTTTTAGAGGGACTATTTGAGTCTGCGCCTTCAAGATTCATTTTGTAATAATTTTTGTATTATTTCAGAATTGATATTTGCAAAAATTAATAATATATCATTTAACTAAAAAATCATATTTTTTCGGATTTCTGGCAAAAAGAATTTTATTACACTACTGTCATGTGACGATCCTTAATTTTCTATATTTTGGAACCAAGTTATTTTTTTTTATCAAATATTTTCAATCTAATTCAGCATTTCCATCTCTAGGAAGAAAGTTTTTGTTTTGCAAAAAAATTCTTTTTGGACGCACTATTCAACGCCAATTTTGAAATCCTGCGCAATTTTAATCAGAAAATTTTCAGATGATTATCTCGGAATCGGCAAACGTTTTAAATTTAAACTCCATGAATCGGTATTCACAAATTAGATATATCTCGATACCATGCCTTGAATTTTATTTTTAACTGTAAATTTAATCTGTTATCGGAATACGCAGCCGAGCCGGCACGAACCTCTAAATACTGTTTTCGATTTTAAATTTGATATACTATTACGTTATTCAATAGATTTTCATTTATAAAAAGCAACGTTTATCTTCTATTTTTTCATCTCTTTTCTTTATTTCAGAATTGCTGTAACTCTGGTAAATTTCTACCCATAAAAAAAAGGCAGAATTTTTTTATATTTATTATTATGCAATTCGCAAATACGGTCTTTAAACATGTAATCACACCAGTAAAACCTTTAAAAAATACAAAAATTAACTGAGGATTCAAACCCAACTGTACTACCGAAACTAGTGTATTCTACCGCTCGCTATAATTTTTTTCGCTATTGAAGCTCGTAGATCTTGATTACAAAATCTTAGCCAAGCATTATAAAACAGTTTCGCGTCGTAATAAGAATCGAGCTTTACTCATTTTTAAAATGGCTCGAAATTTTTTTCATAAATATTCAAAAATTGTATAGGCCATCCAAAGAAAATAAACAAATGAAGAACATTTAAGTGAAAAAATGTTTAACTAAATTTAGTGACAAAAAACGATTTTCTTTTGTACAAAAAACTCCATAAAAGCGCATTATTCAATGTGATCTATTCTATTGTAATAATTTATAATTCAATTTCATTTATTTCAAAAGAGCCTTAAAACGTGTTGTCTTTGAACATGCAAAGCGTTTAAGAACGATCTAAAATTTTAAAAAAATTTTAATAACTTCAATGGTGAAAAAATTATTTTTTGATCTACAGAAACCTCCATAAAATGCACAGTTTTTAATATATACAATTCTTTTTTTATATTTTTTTTCATGTCCGCTTGATATGTAGATTAACTTTTCTACAATGAGAATTCAAACACCTGTGTGGAAATAGCCCCGCGTTGGCCTTAGACAACAAGGTTTCTGGCCGGGGATTCGCCGGGCTATGTTTATTTTTTAAGAGCTTAGCCATGCGCTGGTTGGAGAATCGCTAGGAAAGATGAATGTCGAAACCCGAGTCGGAATCTGACTGGGTTCTGATCGGGGAAATCTTGTGATCAAATACACAGACTGTACCTCGCCGGGCGCTAATTTACAATAACAAAATTGTTAAACTTTGTTCATAACTTAATTACTTTCTTTGATATTATTAAAAAATGGATATGTATACAAATCTCGAATCGTCATAAACGTATAGTAAACATTTTAAAATAGAGATTATAATAAAATTATAAATTAATGAAGTTGTCAAGTAGTCTACAACCGAAAAAAAAATATCACACGAAGAAAAATAGTAATCGATATATATTATTTATTTAAAAAGTATTTAATTGATATTCCCTTTTAAAGTTCGTGCATTTTATATTTACATAACGTCGCATAATAATAAATAATTAGAAAAAGAGAACTTAAGATTTGGTAATCTAACTTTTCTGAATTGTAGGTTATGAGGATGGCTTTTTCAACGAGTTTCAACTTGTTAGTTTAGCGGTGTGGTTAGGACTCCGGACTACTAGGCGTCAGATTTACATATAGATACGTAGGTTCGATACCCCGTGGCGTTAGAAATCTTATTTGTAATATAATGTTAAAAAATGTAATATATGTATTTACTACAAAAAGGACTAAAAATATTTAAAGTCAGAATACTCGCAATCATTTAATATTTATTTTTTAAATGCTTTTTGTTCTCTCAACGAATACGTGAAAATAATTAGTATTTTCTGTGTGCTGCGTGTGTGGAATTTCATATATTAGTACCAACCAATCATGCGCGATCTGTCGCGCTGCTGCGCTCGGGGCTGGCTACGTACCGTTCACATATCGGACCGCCACTTGAGAGGCAAAAGTTTTCGATATTGCGAATTTGTTTCGAGTGCCGGACCGATAGGTGAACGGTATATAGCCAGCTCGCACGCGATTGGTTGGCGGTCTGTGTGTGTGCACGAACAGATCGTGCGTGAGCCGCTTGCAGCATACTGCATACGTATTTTCTTGTGCGAAAACCTTAAAGCCGATCTCTCCAGCCGTAGAATAGTCAGCGCCCGACTTAAATTTCCTCTCGAGCATAAAAAACAAATAATTAAATTTCACGTATTTTATGAAAGGCTCAATAATTCAAAAATCTAATTATTATTTGTTGCTATTGACTTTCTTTTCCTTAAATATCTTGGTTTACAGAGAGGGGCACAAACTGTCTAAATCTTTGAGAAATTTAATAATAGTATTTTGAAACATTTTTAGGGCGATTGCATCGATTGCTACTAATCACGCAAAAATTCGTTCACGATCAAATAAATTCTGATTATCTTTTCAATCTAATTTATCAACCCGTGGCTTGAATCTCTTTTCTTAAAAGTAATTTAAAAATCTCCAATACTCTAGAGAAATGTATATTAATTATCAAAAAGGATCGCTTGGTTTTTGAAATACTTTATTATGGAATTTAGGAGACTTTTTCTAGGTACTATTTCTTAAAAAATTTATTTATTTTTCTTGTATTATTCAATAAAATTTCCTAAACTCTCTGCAGACTTTTCTCTCTATTCACAAGTCATAGAATAATCACTGAAAATTTGAGATATTACTTTTTTCCTTATAATACTCTCTCATAATGGTGAGAATATAATAATTGATGATTTTTAGTGTGATCAAAATTTGAATTTTCGATTTATTTCACAAAAACTCATGTAGTTTTTACAATAATCTTGTAGAGCTTTCAAAAAGCGTTTGACTTTAAATTTTCATTCTCGTTTTTTTTTATTTTTACATTCTCATCCTGATAAGAATGTTTTAGTTTTATGTTTATGTTTTATGTTTACTTGCATTTTCCACATCTTTAGGCCATTTCTGTACAAGATTAAAAAATTCTATGTACGGCTATTGATAGTACTCGGAAGCTCCAACAATTTATCCTTATGACATTTTTCGATACAAAGAAAATGATCCGTCATAGCATTTTCAAAATAAAAAAAAAACTAAAATGAACACTTTAAGCCAAAACAAAACATGATATGAAAAAAGTCAAGAGAAGAAAAACCCGTATTTTTGAAAGCCACACAAGATTATTATTACAGCTTTTTGAATTGGGCCAAGAACTTAATAATTCAAATTTTGATCATACAAATAGTAATACAATTTTGTATTATTCTTTGCATGATCAAAATTTGAACTGAAAATTTGAACTGTGCAAAATAAGAAAAAAAAAATACCTGAAATTTCGCACCCTTAAAAGAGCTACAAATTTGTCATTAATCACTGTTTAATAATATAAATTTATTGAAACTATGTATATTTTTCAGGGTAGCTGAGAATTAAATGTAATGCAAAATAAATAACAAATATTAAAGTAATCATTAACAAAAGAGAATTCTAAATCACCAAATCACGGATGTCGATAAATTGACCTTTAATATTAATAAATCTATACACAAATGTGGAAAAGCGATGACAATAAATTCAAGATTTTTGAGACTGACCTATTTTTTGGAGAGGGTTACAAACATATTTTTTCGAAGCACCAAACGTTGATGATTCATCAGTTATAGCAGACAATATATAAACTTTCCGTGTAAAAAAAGCGTCTTTGAAACTCAAAAGATTGTTAAAACATTGACTCTTGTAGAATCTTAATACCACACATCGACAATGTTGAGGCGCGGAAACAAAAAGACCACGACTACAGTGCACACTTCACAATCTGATGGAGCACAAGAATATTCATTACGAACATTGTAAATCGAATTGTTTCCTATTGCATTGAGCAGTTCCTCCTTGAATTCAAAAACATGAAGATTTTCTATATCCTCGTCTCATCTTCGGCGTTCATTCTCAGTTGCATTGGTAAATATAATGCTATATTATATCTTAAATTACAAGAAAATTTTTTAAGCTTCACGCCACGCTGAAAAGTACACTAAGAGGTGCCCCACGTGTTAGCGTGAACATATGGTACATTCCCAGATGTGCAGAGATAAACTAGTCAGCATATATACGAGAGAGGAACAGTTTTGCGAAGGCGCAAAAGCGTTTTCGGCAGTGGTTTTCTGTAGCAAACGCGGAATCCCTGAAGCTTCCGCGCTGAAGCGAATCTGTCTACTTTCATTTAAGCCAGCTAATTCTAAAATGCTTACCGGTATAACCTAGTGACCATTGCGGTCACTGGATCTGCTAAAGAAAACTTTCATTTTCACATTTATTCCCAATTTGTCGTAGGATTCAACACTCTTCTTATCTTTATACCCATTTCTAGTTATTTATTTGTATTGATCCATTGGTAAAATAAAATTAAAACCTAAAGGTTTTATTTCGAAACAAGGCGTACAATTTTTCCTTTTCTTAAAATTTGACCAATTTTGTTGACTTTTTTTCAAAATGTTTTTTTTTAACTGAAAATATAGCCGAACTTTTTATGCTTTATAATTAGTTTTTTGATAACAAATTCAATTATTTCTGGTTATAAATTTCAAAAATATGTATTAGCGAATGCGTATTTTATGGTTTGAAAGTGGAATATTTTCGATGAAATTTTCTTCTTGATTTATTGAAACATGTTTCTTGATTGAAAATTTTACGATGTGGTTGAATACTTGTATTATTGTCTTGTTTTCAAAAAATCTTATTAAAAATTAAAATACTTTTTGGTGAAAATATCAATAATTATATTTTCGGTAGAGAATTCATTTTATTCAATGATTCATCAGCTTGGCTAACAATTTAACTATTTTGTGGAAAAATCATATATCTTTTTAGTTTTTGGTTAAAAGTTAATTATTTTGACTTAAAATGTTATATTTAAATTTTACATTAATAAATCTGAAATTTTCATCAGTTCTATTAGGCACCAACTATGAATTTCCGTATCATTGCCCTTCAAATTGAACTCCATTCTTAATAATGCATGTGTCATTATTTCAGCCACAAACAAGTTATTTATAGAAAGAAAAGCAGCAAAAGCCCGGAATAATGTATTTAAACATCTCCAAAAATATGCCTAATTTTGGGGTCAAGATTGACCTGAATTTTCTAGAACCTATTTTAAAACAGTAAAATATTTTAAACATTTTAAATTCAAACATTTTAATTCCAACATATTAAACATTATTTTATTTTAAACATTATTATTTAACATTAAAAAAGTTTTTTTGATATTTTATTTTTATTTATCATTATCTATGTTTATTATGTTTCTATTTACTATATTAAACATTAAAATAAGTGACAACTCTTGCTATAGCAATAAAATTGTTATGTCAATTTCAGATTTTTGAATTCAATCAGTAGATAAAGAAACTGATTTTTTAAATATCTAAATTGAATTTAAAATAAAAATCTCTTTGCCCTCTAAAAATGATTTCAAAAAGTTTTTGTGCTGAAACTTTTTAGTTATTAAAAATCTATAACAATTGGCATGACTTATTTAATAAGTGGAATAAGAATGTTTAAGTTTTAATATTTAATTTATATACCTACATAACATATTAATGTGGTGTATAAACTCTACAGCTTCATTTAAATATTCAAAATGTAGTATTCAGGTTTTAACAAGTCTGTGAAAAACATCTGTATAACTGTAATATACAAATGATATTTTAAACAAAAAATCTCTAAAATTAACAAAACATGTCAATTTTTAGCATAAAAATATGAGTTTACCAAAAAATTATTTTCTACCGAAAAGATCAATTTTCAATTGCAATGACCAATTTTTAATCAAAATAGACTGATTTTCAACCAGTACCATCTTTAAAAGGGAGAGAAGAATTTGCAACAAAATACTGGACTTTTAAACAAAATACCAAACTATTTTTAAACTAAATAAAAATATAGTTCAATTTTTAAACGAAAAAGAATTATCAGTCATGAAAAAAAATTTCAGCTTTAGGGGATTAGTAATTTTAAATAAAAAATAAACTATTAGAATAAGCATTTCTTTTTTAAATTTGCTTATTCAGTTCTTTTAACAGATATATAAATATATAATTTTGCTAAGATTCTTGCGAAAATTATTCAAACTTAAAGATTTCAGGTGTCGAAATAGTATGACATTTTTATTATTATGAATTCTAAAAATGTTGGGAACAATTCCAATTAGTTGATACGACATCTAGAACTTTTAGAGGTTTAGCAGATACATTTTAAACTGTTTAGAACTATGCTTTAAAAAAGTTTAAAAAATCTTTCAAATCTAAAAAGATTGCCCTTAACTCTGCTAGACATTTTCAAATTTTGTAGCGATCTTCCAAAATTTGTTAATACCTTTTTAAATTTTCTTTATAAATTAAATTTGCAAAACAATTACTCATCAAAAATCGTTCCAGGTATCTTAAGAATTTATTTTCATGAAGCCATTCTAACTTCTTAAAAAGCTTTTGACATTTTGTTTATTCCTTTAAAAATTTAAATGTTTTTTTAAGTTTTGAAAATCTCATATTTAAATTATTTTTCAACTATTTAAAAAATTGCTAAAAAAATATCCATTTTTGATTTGAAGTAAGGTAATGGTTACTTGTTGTTAAAAAACATTCCTTTTTATACAAACTGTTATGTTTAATAGTATTCACTTGAAATAATTCTCGAAATTGGGCTTTTTCTGAAAATCTAACTTTTTCACCTTTTTTCAATTGAAGTGAGTTAATATTTATATTAATTTCGGAAAAATAATTGTTTAAACTATTTACTAATGCCTGAACAATTCATTGTTATTTTTTGATTATATTCTCTTTGTCTGAAGGTAGAATGTTGCAGTTTTCTTCTAAAATATTCAACTTTTATTTTGTTTTTAGTTATAAAAAAATAATAAATAAGCATGGTACGAAATGATATTTTTCCCAGCCGGATAGCCCCGCTTTAAGCCGGGCGCTGGTCGCGGAATCCGGCCGGGTTCCGGCTAAAAACGTCACGGTAAACTGGTCGCATCCCGGCTTCAATACCGGCCGGGATCCGTTCGGGTAATCCGGCCAAAAAGCGGTGAAGAAATGTTGCTTCAGGCGAGAAATTGGTAACTTGTTTTGTCTTTAAAGGCTCATCGTAAAGATTACGGTGAACTTTAAAAGTCAAATCAAGTGAACCAATTCTGGCAAGAAAATTGGAGTAGAATTTTATTCCCTGATGATAGAATCTCATAGCAATTTGGAAGCCACGTGATGATTTAAGGTTAGGACGGAAGAAAGTAAAAACTGTATACACAAGACTATATTTTAATTTAAAATAATAATTATTCGCGCACTAAGTGGGGGATTCAAACTAATTACTGAAATAAGGTTGATTTTAACTACGGGTCTTGATTTTATTTGCGAACTTCGAAGAGACGACGCGACGTGAGTGCAAGAAGCATTCTCGTTCCAGGTGCGCTATATATGGCGATAAATTTGAAATTGTCCCGGCTAAACATTGTGTGAATATTAAGAAATTTATAAAAATTGTATCATTTCTGTTGTTGCACATTGCAGAATTAATAACAGTTTAATTTAAAATGTTAAATTATTCGAAAAAATTTAATGCATTTTTTTTTTAATTTAGAAAAGATCATTTTTGTTTCACTGATCTAATAAATCTTTAAATTATAATTTTTAAATAATAATTCATCTAGCATCCATAATTACGTCTTTGATAATATCACGGCTCTTAAAAAATGTGTAATTTCTACAAAAACATTAACCTGACCAGTGCCCAGCCGGCTACCGACCATGGGCCGGCCAGTAACCGGCCGGCTCCAGACTACGTGATTCGAGAAAAATGTAGCCCGACCGGCTCCCGCCAGGTTCCTGTCCATGAAACCCAGCCAGGGATAGTCCGGCCGGGATCCGGCCAGAAACTTTGTTGTATTAGAGCCAACCGGGGAAATTTCTACACGGGCTGTATCATATTCCATTATATTATATGATATTGTATCACATTGTATAGTATTGTATCATACTGTATAATGTTTTACCATACTGTATCATATTGTATCATATTATATAATAATGTACTTTAATACTATATTATTATATAATATTTTTAGGTTAAACAATTTTTTTATTTTCATCAATTTTGTTTTATTTTTTATTTTGCTTTTCACGCTTTAAATAAAAAAAAGCTTTCTATAAAAATGTGGTTTATAATTCAATTTATAGATTTTTTTTTAATGCCACATGTAAGTTTACTTTCCAAACCTTTTCCCAACGTTTCGTGGGCAGGGGGAGGCACCTTTGTGATTGGCCAAAGAAATATTATTGGTTAAATCCCTTTCGACTGGTTTGAACTTGAAATACAATTTTTTAGTTTTTATTATTTGTTATTATTATTATTATTATTATACTTAATTTGAATTTTCGGTTGTTCAAGAAAATTCAAAAAGTCGTTTTGACAATCTTACAGGGTATTTAAAAAGCTATATTTTTCTTCATTTTACTTTTATAATATCCCCCGCTATTGGGCATAGCATTTTAATTTTTTTTATTTTATAAGTGCTAAGATTCTCGCAATTTTTTCCTTACCAAAGAAGTCATTAGGAGAATTTTTTTTGAGTATTGCGAATAACCATACGGGATATTTTTGAGTCTTGAAAAAAAAGACCTTTAATTTAAGATACTAAGAGAACAGCCATAAATCCCCGAAAGTGACGTAGCCTTCAGGTAAAACTCGATTCAAGGAGGTCAGTTACACCAAACCCCCCACCCACTTTTAATTTCAGGGTTTTCTATAGCCCACTGAATTCTACCTCAAATGCGCTCAAATGTGGGACCGATTAAAATTGTTGCGACGCAAAACTGTAGGAGTTATGTCAGGTGTTACGCGGGGGGGGGGGGGTAACGTTATTAAGTGGCGCTTATATGCGCCATAGAGAAAAAAATTTGCGCTAGCTAATTAAAAATGATATATTTTGGAGGGGGTGTATAGTGCAACGCCGGTGTTAAATCATCAACAGTTATGTGCAATATATAGTTGGGGAAATGTATTTATTCGTCTTTAAATACGCTAATAGGCGCCATAAAATTTTGTTCGAAAATCTTGAAAACTGCTTACGATATGGAGATAACAAAATTTTACGAATGATGACCAACAAAATAGAATGTTTTCAATCTGCATTGATAAAGTGACTTTCCTATGGGGTTTATGTAAATGCGCTCGGATGCGTCACTTTCGAAATTGACAAAAATCCCATACGAAGAGCCCCTCATAAAATTGTATAGTGCATTTTATGTTATTTGAAGATATATATGGGCGATGGTTTGGTAACAATGGGTAATGAGGGGGTTGACTATGGTTTTTTGTCAACTTCGAAAGTAGCGCATATGAGCCACTTTGAAATCCTATCCTCGTAGTACCTCATATGACTCTCCGACAGTTTTGTGGCGCAAAAATTTTAATCGGTCGCGCATTTTAGGCGCAATTCAGTGGGATATAGAAAAACCTAAAATTCAGAGCGGGGGGGGGGGAGTGATGTAATTGACCTGATTTTACGTTAAGAATACTGATTTTTGTGTGTAGCAAAAAATATGAATTTCCATCAAAATACAATATCTGCTAACTGAAGAGTTTAATTTTCAAATAACCTACATTCATTCAACAAAAAACGAATTTTAACCAAAACAGTTGAGTTTTACCAAAATGTTAAGTGTTTATTACTACTAAAGTAATTCTTCTACAAAAAAAGGAAATTTAAACAGAAGAATTTAATTTCCTACCAAAGAGCTAAATTTTTAACTATAAATTTAAATTCTCGATCAATATATAAATTCTTCAGAAAGTAGTGGAAATTTATAGCCTGATTGTTACATTTTTAAACAAAAAGATGAACTTATAACTCAATTCTTTAACCCGACAAAAATTCAAATTTTCAACTAAAGAAGACAAATCTTTAAACAAAAGGATCACTATACTACCAAAGCAGATGAATTTTCAATAAAATTTATAAATTTTAAACAAAAGAGTTAAATTTTTAATAAAGAAAAATGTATTTTCGATATTTAAGAGTGTAGTTCAACTTTAAAACCTAGTTGTTAAGTTTACATAGCAAAAGATAAATTTTTAGACAAAAAGGTTAATTTTCCACCACAAAAGAGTAATTTTTTTAAAAATTTAAGAATTTTCGACCCCAAAGTTGAACTTGCAACGAAGAAAGATGCATGTTTAAACAAAATGATTAATTTACTAATAAAACAGAGGAACTTTTATTAAAATTCAAGAATTCTCAAACAAAATGTTGAATTTTCAACTAAAAAGGATGAACTTTTAAATAAATAAAAACGTAACATTTTGTTTGAGAATTTTTAAATCCAGAAATGGATAATAATAATTGTCGCATAAATAGACAAAATGTAAAAACGCATTTTAAGGTAAAATACTGGACAGTTAAAAAGCACAAAATTTACTTATTTTTCTCTCATATTGTAGCTGTCAAAAATTGCTTACTTTGCGATTGAACAGTTTTACTCAGAGTGAATATCAACCATCTGAATTCTAAGTCTACCTGAGTCAAAGCCGATATCACGTTGTGTGCATGCGGTATACCTACGATGGCAACGCGATGTACACATGGAAAAGGTTGAGAGGCCACTCTCATTTACCCTATGTCGGTCATTGTCAGTGGTGCAGAACTTTGCATACCGACCGAGTCCTGGATCAAATCGTGGATTTAA
>NC_046657.1:39664585-39687733 GCF_010883055.1 Belonocnema kinseyi
ACAAAGTGGATATTAGAAGCTGAGAATTATACCTCCCCGTGTAGAAATTTCCCCGCTTGGCCCTAACACAACAAGGTTTCTGGTCGGATCCCGACCGGGCTACCCCTGGCTAGGTTTCATGGACAGGAACCGGGCGGGAGCCGGTCGGGCTACATTTTTCTCGAATAACGTAGCCTGAGCCGGCCGGTTACTGGCCGGGCCAACCCTGGTTATATCCCATGGTCGGGAGCCGGCTGGACACTGGTCAGGTTAATTTTTTTGTAGAAATTACACATTTTTAGTACCGCGATATTATCAAAGGCGTAATTATGGATAATAAATGAATTATTATTTGAAAATTATAATTTAAAGATTTATTAGATCAGTGAAACAAAAATGAGCTTTTTTAAATTCTTTAAAAAAAAACATTAAATTTTTTCGAATAATTTAACATTTTAAATTAAACTGTTATCGATTCTGCTATGTGCAACAACAGAAATGGTACAATTTTTATAAACTTCTCTATATTCAGACAATTTTTAGCCTGTACAATTTCAAATTTACCGCCATATATTGCGCCTGACGTGTCTGTCGTGTGGATAGACACTCAGTAATTTTCAGTTTCGCACCTGGAACGAAAATGCTCCTTGCACTCACGTCGCGTCGTCTCTTCGAAGTTCGGAAATAAAATCGAGGCTCGTAGTTAAAATCAACCTTACTTTAGTAATTAGTTTAAATCCCCCACTTAGTGCGCGAATAATTATTATTTTAAATTACAATATAGTCTTGTGTATACAGTTTTTACTTTCTTTCCTTCCAACCTTAAATCACCACGTGGCTTCCAAATTGCTATGAGATTCTATCATCAGGGAATAAAATTAGACTTCAATTTTCTTGCCAGAATTGGTTCACTTAATTTGACTTTTAAAGTTCACCGTAATCTTTACGATGAGCCTTTAAAGACAAAACAAGTTTTGTGACGATTTTAGCCGGATTCCCCGACCAGCGCCCGGCTTAAAGCGGAGCTATCCGGCTGGGACCCGGTCGGATCCCTGATTGGATTCCTACACGGGCCGTAACAAAAAATATTATATCGCGTATAATCTAACATCTTTTCCTAATATATGAAAATATTACCAAACATAATCTCCAGATGTTGAATTCTTATAATCTTCATATATTCATTCTTAACATCTGGAGATTATTAACCATGCAGGCGTGCGCGCGCATCTATTTTTTCTCTGCGTCCTGCTCCGCGTGTTATGTGTGTCGCAAATTATGTGTACATTATTCAGGAAATAAGACAAAGTCTCCCCCAAAATTAAACGACTCGCACAAGTATATATTTACAAAAATCAATCAACTTCAAGAGTAGATCTTAACTTTCGGTTTGCCTAAAGACTTCGGTAAATAAACTAACCTCAAAATCGTTGAGCAAATGTTTTTGCGTTTTGAAATCAAAAATAACACTGAATAAAGAATTGTGCAAACGGTACCATAGAATTTTCAAACTCAAAAAAGTGGTTTGGAAAATTTTCAAAATGCGCTCACTTTCTCAATTTTAATCAAAAAGGGCCGGTTAGCGAACTTGTGCTTTCTTTTAGGACCTAGAAAAAATATGCTAAAGATGGATTTCAATCGTTTATTTTTTCGAGAGTTATCGTGTTTACGAACGGACGGCCGGATGGACAGACGCCATCGTAAAAACCTGATTTTCGGATTCAGGGGGTCTCGAAACGTAGAGATCCGTTAAAATACAGTAGTGTCAAATTTCGGACAATTCTAATACTTTCTCAATCATAAATTATGAGAATGTAAAAATGAATTTTTAAAATACGAGGACCGAATTTCAGCGGAGTAAATTAATTTCCAATCAAAAGAAATCATGTTTCAACATTTATGGACAGTATTCAAACAAATGGTTGCTCTCTAAATATAAATCAGTCAAAAATTTTCTGATTGAAATAGTAGTTAGGCATTTCAATGATTAATCAGTGACCTTTTAAAATCAAAGGTGAACCGACCGACAACTGTAATTTTGTGATTATGAACTCTCTTTTGTTAAAGCTCTTTCGGCTTTAACGAACACATTCTCATCATGTATCTCGTGCTTTGCACTAGATTTTTTCCCAAATTCTACTTTTCTAAATTATACACAATACATTTTTAATTGTTGCTATTGACTTCCTTTTCCTTAAATATCTTGCTTTAAACAGACGGATACGAACTGTCTGATTTATTAAGAAATTTAATAATAGTATTTTGAAACATTTTTAGGGCGATTGCTTCGATTGCTTATTTACATTTTTTTACATATCGCGTAAATATGCGTTGACCGTAAAATAAATTCTGATGGTCTGTTCAATATAATCTATTAACTTGTGGCTTGAATCTCTTTTCTTAAAAATTATTTCACAGTCTCCAAAACTCTAGAGAAATATCCATTATTTATCAAAAAGACTCGCTTGGTTTTCGAAGTACTTTTCAATGGAATTTAGAAGACTTTTTCTATAGACTATATTTTTAAAAATTAATTAACTTTTCTTTTATTATCGAAGCAAACTTCCTAAACTCTCTGGAAACATTTCTCTCTATCCATTTATCCTCTATCCATTTAGAGATCCATTTGAATTTTCGATTCTTTTTAACAAAAGTTCATAAAGTTTTAACAATAATCTTGCAGGGCCTTTAAAAACCAATGTTTTTATTTTCTTTTATTTTGTTCATATCGTAAAGTGTTTGACTTTAAATCTTCATTTTCGTTTTTTTTTTATTTTACATTCTTATCCTAATGGGAAGGTTTTGGTTTTATGTTAAATTTTAATTTGTCGGGTTTCGTCAAATCTTCACGGTTTCAGGCCCCCTGAATTTGAAAAATTCATTTTTACGAAGAAATTATCCTTATGACTTTTTTCGATAAAAAGAAAATGATGAGAGTCATAGCATTTAAAATACCGAAAAAACAAACTAAAAGGAACACTTTAAGCCAGAAAAAAACATGATATAAAAAAAGGTCAAGAGAACAAAAACGCATATTTTTAAAAGCCCAACAAGATTATCATGAAGGCTTCTTGAATTTGGTCGAAAAGTTGAAAATTCAAATTTTGTTCATACAAAAAAAAAAAAATTCCATTTTACAGGCAAACTGTGCAAGATACGAGAAAAAGGAATAACTGAAATTTCGCGCCCTTAAAAGACCTACATATTTGTCTTTAACCACTGTTTGATATGACACAAGAGACGAATAAATTAAAAGACAAAACTTATTTAAGCAAAAAATATATAAAAGTTTGATCTAAACTCTGGTTATAAAAATATATTTAAATTTTTAAAAATAATCTTTTTTGAATAAGAACACAAGATACAATAACATTTTCATTAACAATTCTTTGGGTCTAAATTAAATCTACATCAAAAATAAACGAATCAAATCGATGAAAAACCGACATAAGTTGCAATGAAAGTTTTAATAATAGTTATTATTTTAAAATAATGCAAATTTTTTTTATGATAAAAATAAGACAATTGAAATTTTTTTTTCGAATACTAATGAATATAATGAATGGTAAAAATATGGATTTATTGAAATGACATGCATTTTGTGGGCAGCTAAGAATTACATTTAATACAAAATAAGCAAAAAATATTGAAGTAATTATCAAAAATAAGATTTGAAATTTATTTAGCAATATACAGTGCAAAGCATGAGATACGTGATGAGAATGTGTTTGTTAAAGCGGATGGAGCTTTAACAAAAGAGAATTTACAATAAAAAAATGCCAGCTTTCGATGCTTTAACCTTCAATTCTAAAAGACTTGCGTGAATGTATCATCAAACACGAGATAAATATATTATCGAGCACGTAGCGTCCACGTCGATGACGACGATGACGACGAGGACAGAGATTTTCAAAACGTGGAGATTCAAAGAAATCCACTATATTTGATTTTCACATAAAACTAATACCTTCTTATTATTATAAGAACGTAAAAAATACAATATACTTTATATGAAACTGATGAGTATTATTTAGAAAAATTCAAATTTTTGACAAAATCGATTGCGAATTACATGTCACGTGCTTCGCAATCGAAGCTGTCGATGATTTGACCTTCAATCTTAATCAATATGTACACCAATTTGGAAAAGCGATGACAATGATTTGAAAATTTTCGTGACAGACCTATTTTATTGAAGAAGGGTGTAGACATATTTTTTGGAGCACCCAACGGTGATGTTTCTTAAGTTATATCAGACAATATACAAACTTGCCGTGTAAAAAACAGCGTCTCCGAAACTCAAAAGATTGTTCGAACATTGACTTTTATGGAATGTTAATACCACACGTCGACAATCTTCAGGCTTGGAAACAAAAATAGCACGACTACAGTGCACACTTCACAATCTGATGGGGCACAAGAATATTCACTACGAACATTGTAAATCACATTGTTTCCTATTGCATTGAGCAGCTTCTCCTTGAATTCGAAAAGATGAAGGTTGTCCATATCCTAGTCTTATTTTCGGCGTTCATTCTCAGTTGTATTGGTATATATCGTAATATCATATATCTATAATCACATGAAATTTTCTTTGAGCCTCACGCCACGCTGAAGAGTACACTCAGAGGTGTCCTATATGCTAACGTGAACATATGGTACATTCCCAGATCTGCAGAGATAACCTAGCGGACCTTGAGAACGAAACAGTAAGGCAGTTGCGTGGAGGTAAAGTGAACCCATAGTTCTCAGTTAAACCGGCGAGCCTATAGAAAGCCTTTTCAGAATAAGCCAACATAAATACAAGAGTGGATCAGTTTCGCGACGGTGCAAAGGGATTTTCGGCCGTGACTCTACATCGCACACGTTGAGTCCCTGCAGCTTCTTAGACCATTAGGAAGAAGCAAAAAACTTATGGATTTTTTTAAAGTTGAATCCAGAAAAAAAAAATTGCTAAATAACATTGCTAGGACCAATATATTTGCAGTTATTGTTACGTGAACTTACCTATTAATTGCAGATATGCAATTGCAGGTCTAGCAATAATAAAAATATGTTATTATGCATTTTTAAATCATCTTTTAGTGGTAAAATGGCGAATGTTATTGTATAAGCAATTTATTATAAAAAAAAATAAAATGTACAAAAAAAAGTGACTACAGTACTTAGAACAAGATATACGTTTCTGCACACAACCACAAGCTTCGTACAACCTTTTTTGCATTTGCAACTGATATCCTTCAGTAAGTCATGGGAACCAAAGGTGCTGTGCTCAATCGATGTTCTAAAATTATATCTTTTACTTTCCACCCCCAATTAGTTGGCTCAATGCGGTTATTAAACAACTTTTGCACCTGATAATAAGCTCTTATTGCTTGTTTAGCTGCCGTTTCATTTGTAGGAGTTGATAGAAAGATAATATGAAAGAAAGAAACCTATTTGTCGTTAAATAAAAATAAATGTAGATTAATTTCTAAACTAAAAGTACAACTTGAAGCTGCAGGTCTTAGTACGAATGAAGCTGAAGAGAATGCCGACGTGCTTATTGTTTGAGAAACTATACAAAACGCAACTTCTGGAAAACCGTCAATCATAATATCGGAAGATATTGACGTATTAGTCATTTTTACTCAATTTGAACCAACAGATTCAAACTCAACATGCAAAAGATTCAATCTCAACACGCATTCAGAGAATATATCATCAGCGGCAAATGCACAAAAGGATGTACGAGGGATTTTTTGGCTAGTCACTGCAATAGGAAAACTTGTGATAATAGTCAATAAGAGGAAAGTATTAACACCGAAGCCGGTGAAAATTAAAATACTGTGGATGTTGATGAAAGGTATGTTCAAAGCGAAAAGTTAGATACAAAATGTGAAGCCGTGTAGCCAAAAAATGAGTTTAGGATTACTGCGTATAATGGCGTATAATGTCGATTAAAAATGTAATCAAAGAATTATAAATAAAATAATATTGTAATGTTGTTCTCGTACAACGAAAGGCCTATGTTCACTTTTAATTGGAACAAAGCTCAAAATGATCAAACATAAGTAATAAGTAAATAATCAAGGGCGTAGTTTAAAAGAAAAACAACATTGTTAAGATGAATTTGACCCTGAGCGACTGCTTGATTCAGACACAATAAAACCTCACCATTTTAAAAAAAGTTAAATTAAAATGACAACAATTTGCATATCGCGCTAAGCAATTTACTAGTTAGCACTCAGAATCGTAATCAATGAGACTTACCAAAGGTGCTCCGGAGATTATGCTAATAGTCTCCTCTAAGTCGAAGACGGGTAAGTTTGACATTTTTGGCTACATGGATAACGATTTTTCGTCTCAAATAGTCACAACAGAATGCCGGTCAGTCGTCCGAGCACCTTCCTGGTAGGTCCCACTGTTTGCTTGGTGAGCCTTGCGCGTGCGTGGGAGATCGAAAATGACCAATTTGCCGCACTTTCTATCTTCCAAGCCCTTGGCTTAGAACGAAAATTTTTACCATAATTCAATAAAAGATTATCTAACGAAAATGCGGACTTAGAATACTTGTCTGCATGTAAAAATATAATTTAAAATTCAAATAGTTGAGGAATTCTGAATAAATTAAGATTATACGTAATATTTGCATTCATGGTCGGTCGTTGATCCGTAGAATATCCTTTCGTGAGCCCGCCAAAACAGCTGATGCCTCACGTGACGTCACCCAGAGAGCATGATAAGTCGATGACCCCTGGCGAGGTAAATTGTCGTACAAGGTGGATGTTTTGATCTCATATGGCGGCTTACTACCTAAACAAACACGAAATTCTGGTGCTAGAATAAAATTCTAAAATAATTAAATGTTACCCAGTCAGCATCGCTCAGAGCATTCGAATCGGTGTTTTGACAATTATTTAGGTTTCGTTGTCGTTTCTGGCGTGACCGGTCGAGAGGAAATTGGCGGGTAAAATTTTACCGCGTTACAATATTTTCAAACAAAATACATTTTTTCCTCTAAAAATTTAAAAAACAGGAAGTTTTTTTCGATTTAACGACTTAAACAATAGATTATTTTAACGTGTAATATTATATAAATCAATTAGTAATTCGGTTTAGTGGGGAAATAGTAGCCGAACAAAGTCTTTGAATGAGATTTCTACGTTTACAAACAAGAAAGATAGAGCGATTTCTTTTTTCTGAAGAGATTTGAAATAAGTAACATCTGTCACGTTTTTCTGTACATTTTATTTTTCTTTATAGTAAACTGCTCATGCAATAACATTTACCATTTTGCCACTAAGAAATGATTTAAAAATGCATAATAACATATTTTTGTTATTGCTATACCTACAATTGCATACCTGCAATTAACTAGTAAGTTCAGGTAACAATAACTGCAAATATATTGGTCATAGAAATTTTTTTTTTGTAAATGTTGTCTTCGGGTCTGCTATTAAATGCCGTTGGTTTTATTTTCCTAGTTTAAAAAATAAATGAGATAATTTAATTGCTTATGAGGTTAAAAATTAAATTATCATTCAACTCGCTATAATTATTAATAAAACTGTAAAAATATATCCAAAATGACAGACTATAAATTTAAACCCTTCAAAATTTGATTTGATAGCAGTTTCGTTAATGTTAAACTGCTAGTTTTGTCGCTACGCTATTTTAAAAATTGTTGTTAAAATATTTAGGCCTCAATTAATAATTACATTGTGATACAACAAATGTATGAATCTTCATCAATTTTTGTTTTGCTGTTGCGTGGCATCGTAAAGTATGTAACCATGTGATGTTCAAATGTCTAGCTTCATTTTTAGCAACCAAAAATAATTATTTTTTATCCCTAATTTCAACGAAAAAAACAACGTTTATTCTTTTATTTTTCAATGAAAACAAAAAAAAATTGAATCCTACATACATGCATTTTGTTCATTTTTTTGTTTTCAATAAATTAATGTCTTAAATTTATGCCAATTAAACGCATCCTTTACGAGTTAAACCGACTAAACTATTTTAAAAAACGGTCAAAATTGATATTTTTTATTTTACGACTCGTCCACATACATCAGGCTACTATCATTTAAGCTAGCTTATTCTAAGAAGGTTTACTGGAGACTCGCCAATATAACTAAGACTCTAGTGACTATTGCGGTCACTGGGTCTGCTAAAGAAAATTTTCATTTTTACATT
The DNA here is from genome assembly GCF_010883055.1 of Belonocnema kinseyi. Classification (NCBI taxonomy): domain Eukaryota; kingdom Metazoa; phylum Arthropoda; class Insecta; order Hymenoptera; family Cynipidae; genus Belonocnema; species Belonocnema kinseyi. The sequence continues at coordinate 39,672,746 of NC_046657.1, forward strand.
TATTCCTAATTTGTTGTAGCATTCAACAATCTTCTTATGTTTATAGGCATTTCTATTTATTTATTTGTATTTATCCATTTAAAACAAAATGAGAGCCTAAAAGTTTTATTTGGAAACGAGGCGTATGATTTTTCCTTTTTTTAAACATTTTATTAATTTTGTTGACTTTTTTTCAAAATGTGTTTTTTTAAATCAAAATATAGCTAATTTATTTTTGCTTTATGACTACTTTTTTAGAAATAAACTCAATTATTTCGGGTTGTAAATTTAAAAAATATGTTTTAACATATTTGCCTTTTATGGCTTAAAAACGTAATATTTTTGATCATTTTTTTTTCATCGAATACTTTTATTGAAAATATCAACTATTATACTTTTGGAAGGGAATCAATTTTTTTCCAATGAATAATCAACTTGGTTCACAATTTAACTATTTTGTGGACAAATTATTACAAATGTGCATTCTTGGTACATTAGAAAAGCGTTGGTGTATAATACTTCGCTTATATAAACAAATTGACAGTTAAAAATTTTGAGAAGATCTGCCATTACAAAATTTTAAATCTTCGACAATTTTCACATATTTCTGGTAAAAACAAAAACATAACAAAATTTTTTTTTCAATATTTCAAATGCTTTATTTATCATTCGCTTTGAAAAATTTAAAATCATTTATGCATAAAACTGAATTTTCTAGAACCTATTTTTAAATATTAAAATATTTTGAACATTTTAAATTCAAATTTGTAAATTTAAATATTTCAAAGATTATTTTACATTAAACATTATTATTTAACATTGAAAAAACATGTTTAAATATTTTATTTTTATTTATTATTATTTATATTTATTTTGTTTATATTATCTTTATCAAACATTGAAATAAGTAAAAAAACTCTAGTTATTACAAGAAAATTTTTATGTTATTTTCAGATTTTTGAACTCAACCAGTATACAAAGAAACTGATTTTTTTGTTATCTACATGAAATTGAAAACAAAAATCTCTTTACCCGAGTAGAAATTTTGGTTCTTCTTTGAACCTGCTTAACTCAATTAATACCTGTTTTGGTCCTGCGTTGCACTTTTTGTCCTATTTTGGACCTTCTACGTCCTGATCAAGCCCTAATTTATACCTTCATGAACTCCGCGACAAAATTCATTATTTTTAACGTCCTACTTTGATCCTGGTACGTCCTTCTTTTTTTTAAAGTCCTGATTTAACCCTTCAAGTTCTTCGTGCTTAAATGTACATTTTTGATCACCTGATTTGGTCCTGCATGTACTTGAAGTATATTTCCAATAAATAAAATATTTTATATTTTTAATAGAAAAATAATTCCTAAGCATTTTAATTAATAAAGTATAGAATTGAAAGTGAGATATCAAAGTATAAATAGGAGAGGACGTGGACCAGAAACCCCCGAATCAAGTATTTATTCTTACATAAAATGTATACATATGAGATTACATCTTGATATTTAAGTTAAAAAGTTTTCTTTAATTAATGTATTCTATTCTTAATAAGAATAGTTAACATTAATATTTACATTATTTAAGAGCACGTAAGGAGAAGTTAAATAACGCATTGAAATACTGGTAAGACCCCAGGAAAAATAGTTTTATTCAAGTTCTGTTTGGTTGACAGGTAGTCCAATGTACATTTAATTTTCGATGTTCATGTAAATGCAAACTGAAGTAAGATTTTCAATTGGAATGGCAATTGTATTATTTACGGTATCGCAGACTTGTAAAAATAAACGGCTGTCATATTGAAAATTATCGCCTTGGACGCGGAAGAGATCGCGGCAAACAAGTTTTCGCCCAATTATTGCAAAATACATATTTTCGCATTCACAGTTTCGTACTTCGCAGTTACAATTATGAACTTTAACGAAGCAATGGATAATACCTAACTGTAACTCATTATTATTAACATATTGCACTGCGGAAGAATATGTCTGCAAGTTATCTTTGTATATTTCTGCTACAAATAGTTTTCCATTTTTTAGTGACCTTGAGAAGTGCCAAACTTTAAAATTTCGAAAAACTACGAAATTCTGCATTACAATTGCAACTAAACCAGATAATTCTCTAATATATTTATATACTCCAACGCTATGACAATGATCCATAATTTGCTCAATAACTTTCACTTGTCGTTTTGTAGTTTGCCAAAACGTTTAATGTCGCCAGCGGGTAACATCTCCAAAAATTTTGTCATTCTGATGAATCGATTTTGTGAAATAGATATCTGAGTATCAAAATGATTTGTACCATGAATAAGTCTTAACAACTTTCCATTTAAATCCTCATATTCGAAACATGTATATACCCATAATGGTCCAAGTCTTTGCACGATATCAGGAAAATGTAAAAATTGATGTACATTTATAGAACAGTATTGTACTCCATATAAAGTTTCAAACTCCTTAACATACTTATGCAGGAAATCACGACTTACTTCTATCATTTGAGGTGTAATTATATCAGAACTGAGAATTGACATTGCTATCACTAACAGAAGATAGTGGTCGAAATAATCTTGTCTCAGAATGCCCTGAAGAACGGGGGAGAATAATAAAAGAACCACATTTTTAATTCCGAAGCCTTCCAATGAACTAAATCAGAAATAGAGCGTGGCATGCGATGGACAAATTTGGGAGATTTGATCGAAGAGAGTCGCTTATCAACGCCATGCATTCTATCGAGTCCCATACCTTGCAAGAAATCAGGAATTAATTTAAACAATGCTGAAAAGCTTTTAACGCCCATTACCGGGAGATCCTCTGCAGCAGTGCGAGCAAATGTTTCTGTATTTTCTAAAGTTCTTAACACGATATTATTGTGATAGAGAAATGCTTGAACACGATGGCCTTGTGTCTTTAAAGGAATATTTTCACTCTTACACAGACAAAATGAAGAACCATAAGCGCCGTTGAAGTTAGAAAAGTTTAAAGATTCACACCTAGCTGGTGTATCGCAGGTTCCTGTCAGAAGGACTCCTCTTACGCTTATCGTGACATTATTACTGGGTACGTGTACATCAATACCATCGGAAAGTTTTTTTAAGCTTGAACCCAAGCTATACAAGAATCTGTTCATATCTGGCTTTGTATTACCATGCCATAATCCAGCAAGTAGAGTATTTTCCCTTCTTTTTCTACTTCCAAAAGGAAACTCATTGATAGTTATGTAAACAGACCAGGCACTCATTTCAGACGATTCAAATATTAGGATTCCATCTGTGTACCATGAAAGAGAAATTTTATTTGGATTTGACAGAAAACCATTGTCCATCCATGACCGATATAGATCGCTTTCATAAATGTCTGTTATGAAGCCTGGTGGATGTCTAGGCCTATGAAACCGATGCTGTAGGCTATTATAAAAATTATTACTTTTATACATTTCTTTCAACTGTTCAAGAAATGGTAATTGAACAAAATAACAAATCTTCTTATTTGGACAAATGGGACAAATGTCGTTTGATCATAACTCTCGTATGCATGTGCCACAATAATAATGTTTCTTCATATCAGTTTCTCCATCGAGAGAAAAATATTTACGGAATTTATACAAACTATTTTTCTTCAAATCTTGACTTAAGCAGTGGAAGTTTATAACAGTAATAATATCGGCAAGACACGTCATAGACACGTTATGATGTAGTAAGATTGTTAAAATTAATAACATTCTCTCCATAACATTTATCGGAGGCCAAGTAGACAAACAAAATTAACATCTTAAACTATTAATCAATTTCCCTGGCCAAAAAACCCTACATCAATAATTTAAAAAAATGATAATTTTTTAGCAAAAAGATTGATTTACTATGAAATCAGTCGAATTTTGAATAAAATTAAAAAACCCAAGGCATGAGTTGAATTTCTAACAAAAAAATATTAATTTCTAAGCAAAAAGTTTAATTTATTAACAAATACATTTATCATCTTAAAACATACTAAAAACGTTAACATTTATACACTTAGAAAAAAAACTCCTTTAAATTCTGAAGGTTTAATATGCGTGTAAAGATACATTTGCTGAGACCCCCTCCCTTACCAGTTACCAACCGTAGGTTTTGTGAGAGCCCCCCCCCCCCCACGTAATGTCATAGTATATGAAGAATGCCTCAAAGAATATACCAAAGGCAAATATCATACTTTCTGTAATGAGAATTAAAAATAAAATATCCTTAGTTCTTAACCCTTTCACAGTTAGGCAAAAAAAACATATCGTGTTAAAAATTAAAGTTTTGGGATCGCTGAATCACAATCTGAACTTGGATTTTCAATTTAAAAAATGTTAGATCCAATTTCGCGGAAATTATATATTAAAAGTTTTCGGATCTTCAAAAATTTATGTTATTTAGTGTTTTAAGGTCTGTGATTCAAAATCTGACGATTAAGTTTTAAAATGCCAAACTGCAAAATGGTAAAAAAAGTTTAGAACTTAATCAGGTTTTTAATATTTTTCCATCTTGAATATAAAAATGCAGCATTAGATTTCAATACAAAGACCCCGAAAACACTAGCTCACTGAAGCAAAATCAAATTGTATTACGTTAAATAATTTTTTTATTGTCCACATATGTCTCATGATGAACAAATGGCAATACTTTTTTTTGCTAAAATGGCTTTGAATTTTTGGAAATTTTTGAAATTGAAATAGCTTTGAATTTAGAAAATATTGATAAATGCCGAGTATCCTTTGAAATAACTTCAGGCTCAAAATCGCAATTTATAATTCTGTATTCGCACTCCCTGAACTGTGCATTTGCAAAACCTGGAGATACAAAGAAAATAATCAGAGTACAACTGACAAAGTAATAGGAGGATTCTCAAAGAATGTAATAATTATTTAATTAATACTTGGGTAGCGTATATCGACGATCAACATAAAAATCGGTTAGATCAAAGTTGATGAGTTTTGTATATATCAGCAGTCTTTTTACAGAATCAGCTAAAAGGACAGGAAACGACTGGTACCTACCTTCTCCTGAAAATAATGACGTTTCCACTGAACTGAGACTATCAATTGGATCAAATGATGTGGGTTCTCCGTCTTCTGCACCACATGCTAACCAGAATTATCAACATGTACCGAACCCACACCGTGAGTTAGAAAATTCATGTATTTTGTGAAAAATTAAAACAAATTTCGGCAGAGAATTCTTTTCTTTGTTTGAACACTTAATTTTCAAATGAAAATACAACTATTCAATATCCCGTCAAAATGTATATTTTTTAAACACACAATTAAACCACTTAGATGAAATTCCATTTAGCTGATAAACAATTTATTCTCCTGCTGGAGGGTTGTTGATTTCAGTTAAAAATAGTTGGGTTGAAATTTAAAATACATTTTTAAATTAGTTTTTTTATCAACATTAAATATGTATGGTGATCACAAATTATTTTGTTTCTTAGAGATACATCAGTGGAGTGATAAATTCATCTCCTCGGTTAAAAAATATCTATTTTGTACAAACTGCTTTTGTTTTAGTTAACTTTTTAGATTGGAAATTGATATTTTTGAATTCAAAAGCCAATTAGTTACTCTTTAATTAATTTCTCTTTTTATTCAAAATTCTAAAATTTGTTTCTAATTTGTTTCTTATTATTATTTCATTAAAACTTTTACTTAAGTGAACCTGATTATACATCATAGCCACGGAATAAGTTAAGTGAATGATGAGATTAGGATGTTATAAGTCAATCCAATACAACGGTCACCTCTGGATGCTTTCTTAGAGCTACCGTCTGCCACTCCACAGGTTTTTAGTCTCTTGCTTTCTGATGGCCAATAAAGTTTCTTACAATGCGATAGGTATTTAATAAAATCGCCTGCTGAGCAGCTACCAATAACCTAGTGACTCCTGGATGTTCAAGATGTTTAGCTCATCTTGCGTGCACATTGCCTGTAGCCGAAATCACAATAGGATAAATAGATTTATGATTCACATTCATACACGTATTCTTTACTTCATGTCTTAACTCGCTTAGCGGGCATTAGAATGTATCTTTAGAGCGGCATCCATTCTTTTAAGAGTCCTGGGTTTAGGGAAAGTTGCTGATGTATAATGCCCGCTACATCACTATGTCTGTACGGACATGGTGCTTTCCAATTACTAGCCCTTTCTAAGACCGCTGAAACATCTAAATCAATGATGTTGGTCAGTTGCATTTCAGGACTTTTGCTTCATCTTGCTTCCTCCAGTTTGAATCACGCAGTTTCCAAATTGCATCTGCTCATTTTTCCCCAAACACCCGACCACTAGTTAGTCATATCTTCCAATTGAGGGACTTCGGTGTCTTGCTGGTTATTTGCCTATAATCTCAGTTCATGATAGAACCTTATTTCATCGGTCTTAAAGTTTCGCTTCTGTTGTTAACTTGCTAATTTGCACCTTACTTTGATGACATGAATGTCTACCCTAATCTAACATGGTGGATCTCGATCCCTTGCTAGGAGAAAAACTGCATATTGAGGCCTAGTTTTTCCGCTCAACGTTATAACGGTTGTCACAGCTGCACAGTTTACAAGAGTTTGCACCTCTAACGCAGTTTATGCTACGTTGAAATACGTAGGTAAAACCTTGCTGTGCAGATGTGCCAGAAGTGCACGCAGATCATTTGTGATATTCATTTCGGGCAGAGAATGCCTTAGTTTTTACATATCTGAACTCTAGTAAAGCATGACCAAAACTTCTTTCAACGTGCTGTAGTTTTTCTGGGATTTCCCTATCCACATCATCGTTAGTAATATCCGGAACTGGTTTTAATGGATCCCGTACATGATGTTCATTACCCCTAACACCTATGCCTTCAGCATAAATCAAGGCTTCGTTTTTCACATCTTTCAAGGCCATTTCATCAAAAGGAAGCTGCTGTTCCACTTTCATTTTGATATCTGCTATTTGAGCTGCCAAAAACAGTCTGTTAACAGATATTGACTGTTTGTAATCTACATACCGAAGGCATTTTTCGTGAAAAATCAATTTTATTTTATTTTCTTGCACGGGGCTGTCTCAACATATATCATCAATCACTGACGTGCTTTTATAATGCAACCAAGTGATCGTATGAGAGCATTGTGCTCCAAAAAATTGAAAAAAGCCTGTTTCTACCCCATTATTAACTGACTGGGTTGCAGTCAACTACACGATGGGGAAACGTACAGCTAAAGGTGGGTTCCGAACCAACAGAAACTCGGTAAAAGTACATAGATAAAAGGTCAGGGGTACCGGCACAGGGATCGAACCCCTGAAGTCTGAGATGAAGTCCGAGCATCTAACTCGCATCTAAATCGTCAAATTTAAGTACGCCAGCTGATTGGAATTTTCTGTAACTTTGGTCATCAAAAGTAAGGTTTGCATTCTCCCTTCATGATACTTTAGGGGCAAAAGTTTTTCTCTACCTAACAGTTCCACGTGCATGCAACAGATGAGTCTTTCTTCCAATCCCATTTTCTGCTTGTGATACCCGAGATTTTCGTGTTTTATAAACATTTTGTAAGTAATTTTACCTTTTTTCGCCTAAGTTTTTTTATTTATTTCGCTCGATCACAGTTTAGTTTTAGTCCCAAGCGTGTGTTACCGTATCTGCAACGAGAGACCAACTCTTACTCTTTCTGCTGTTTCTCCGTCACCCCGTCCGATGTCTCATCGCTTTCGATGCCAAAGCAGAGTGACTCAATTTTCTATCGCCAGCTTATTCAGTGCCCCACAGCAGTCTCATTCTCGTAGTTTGGTGGTCGTTTTTTTTAAATTCACGCCATCTTAACAGCCCTGCTGTCTGAAAAGATGTGGTGTTTCTTTTGTTGCCATAATCATTTGTCTTATAGGATCTAGCTTTCTCTTTGTGTTCCTAGAGCCATCTATAAACCATTTCTCTTTATCACTGGGCAGGTGTGCTTCTCCGTTAGCCCATTCTTCTCTCATGAATAGGCTAACTCAATACTTCTTGTCCAATAGTTGGCGACGGGTGAACATTTTGGCCCTGGACATTATCAGTGTCGCCCTCCTCGCAAGGTCCATTGGTTCCTCCACTACTGTCGAGATACTACTATCGTTTACCATATTCGCTCTCCAGGCCGGTCTGAATGCTAAAGCAGAAAAGGTAAAAACCTATGGGTACCACCAGAGCCATTGTGGGTTTCGAATTCCAGGCACCAGTGTATAGTGGGCAAGAAAATGAAGGAAAGTATAAAATTGCGCACTAAACTAGAAACTGGCGGATTGTATTATTTTTCTGCGCAAATTGACAGTTTGGCACATTATCTTCAATAATTCCATTGTCGTTTTAGGACCCCCTAAATGTCTTCATTTTGTCCATTTTTTCATTTTCTGGGTGTTTATCAGCTATAGTAAACATAAAGTATCCTGAAAACGATCATGGAATTATCGAAGATAATGTCCCGAACTGTGAATTTGCCAAAAAAAATATATTCCGGTATTTTTCCAGTTTTAAGTGCCAGCTTTTCCCTATGGTTCTCCTACATAACCATAGTGTGGCGACTTGCATCTTATGCACCACGAATCTACTCTCATGCGTGCTTGATTCATTACTCCGAAGAGCGCATCTAGACACTGGCCGCCCATTTCAATCAGTGTATCGTCCGCATAGCCTATAACTTGGTGGCCCTGCTTATGAGTAGATGAAGCACTTTTTCCAATATCAAGCACCACCGCATGGGTAATAGAACAGCTTTCTGTGAGCATCACGAGTCAATGGTTTTACAGCAAGTCGTATCACCCTTACTCCTAGTTAGTAGCTGGTCACTGAGATCTCAGGTGACTCCCGGACTCACGAAAGTCCATGTGGAGGTCGGTGGAAATCTCTAAATTCTATTCCCTTGTTCCTTGGTTAGTTCCGCAGTTATTCTCATTAAGTTTTAGTGCGTCACAAAAAGACTCGCTCCAGCCGCCCGTTTAGGCGAAATCCCCGTCGGAAAGATTTGCAACTATGTCGAAAACGCTCGGAAGATCTGTTTCGAGTACCGTACGAATAACTTTTCGGGGGAGTCTCGTGGCAAGTCACAAAAAAACTAGAGTTAGTCCGAGGTAGGTGTCTAAGAAATCTTCGTTATTCCGGTGACACTCGTTGTTAGTCTGACTCTCTGATTTCTCAGTGAGCGGCCCCTCGGAAGAGGCACACCGTATACAATCATGACCGCCCTGATTACCTTCATAGAAGTGTACTTGAAGAGTCCTTCGATATCGCGAGGCCTTTCTGCTTCATTTGTTATTCAATTAGGTTCACTGCTCCGCTGAGGGCCATCTCGGTCGAGTGATCAGTCCTATAAAAGGGCTCCATTATGCGGATACACCTATACACGAGTCTTTCCACTATTTTGCTAAATAAAAAGTAAGTCAATGCCATGACTAGCCTTCCTATTCCTTTAAGATCCCTCACTATCACCGTCAGGTCTGTCGACAATAGCTCAAGCAGCGGGTCAACGTTGACTTTCTTCCTATAGATGGAGATATGGATTTTTTTTACATTATTCTGAGGATACGCATTCGAGCGCCCTTATGTGGCCTCCCTGAAGAGTTTAAAAAGCTGAATTTCGAACAGCGATTCCGGATAGTTCGTATCAATCACCACTATTCTCAGCTGGGTCCGCCCTTCGAGTGGCTGTTAAACCCTACCTCCCTCCTAGTAGTGTGCCCTCTGATTTACTTCCTCTCTTCTGAGTCCTAGTCCTGTTCATCAGAGATGGAGTCGCCGATGCTCCAGCTTCTCCAGCTGCTCTACTGACCTGGTTCGCCTGCCTCTTCAGTCTTTTTTCAGGAAACCGTTGATGCGTTTCTTCTTTTGGGAGTCCTCACTTGCCGCTCCTTTTTTGATACAGTCATTCACAAGGAACGTCAATCCCTCAGAAACCTGGAGAGTTGAGAGCACAGCGGCCACCTGAGTTCGACACATTAAAGAGATAGATTTGAACAAAATGTTGTGTCTTCATCATTTTTCCTTCTTCCTTTGGTTTTGTATTTGTATAGTCCATTTTGTCCGTATGATTATCTAGGGTGTAAGACTAACTGTTTGTGGAGGTCGTGCGGTGTCCCTGAGAGGCCGTTAGAAGACTTTCGTAAGCCCTAGGTGCCAAGGCGCCACGGACACGATCACTCTATCCCTAAGGCGTACTCTGAAGGAGTAATTTCTTTTTTTCTTCTTTTGCTGCAAAGTATTTCAACATAAAAAATTTTCATTTCAGTTAAAAAGTTCATCCCTTTTATTTGGTTTAAAATTTATCATTTAAAATAAAAATTACACTTGTTCGGTAGAAAATTTATTTTATCCGTTAGCAATAAATGTTTTTGATTGAAAGTTATATTACTTGGTTTGAAATTAATCTGCTTTGTAGATTTTTCGGTTGGAAATTTACAAATTTTATTGAAAATTCATCTATTTTTGATATAGTGCCAAAAATATTTTCGGGAATGAACACTTCAGAATCACGTGATATTCCCAAGGGTCAATGTTTTTTGGGTCGCTAAAACGAAGCATGAAGATGGATTTAAAAAATGTAGAATGACGGATCCAATGTGGCGGACATGAAATAGTCAATTTGTTTAGGTATGAATAATATTAGTGGTAGTTGCATTGTTGGAATCGCTGATTTTAAATCTGATGTAAGATTTGTAAAATTCAAAATGGCGAATCCAATATGGTGGATCTGAATTATTAGATATGTTCGGACCTTCATAAAAATGGTGATACTTAGAATTTGGGGTCGTTGAATCGAAATTTGTGGTTGGATTATGAAAATGAAAAATGAATGATCCAATTTGGTCCAATTTTGAGCAAAGTTTCAATTTTTTATTATCAAAATTTAAAAAGTTGCGCAGACAATCGTTTATCTAATCTTTTTTATTTAAACAAAAAAGTAATAGAAATCAATTGTTTGGATTTTGGTCCACTGTAAATAGGTGTCAAAAGAATTTTCAAATATGAAGAAAAAGTGGTCTCAAAAATTTCCAAAATGGTCTAACTTTTTGAAATTTCGCCAAATAAGGAGTGAAATAACAAATAAAGAAAAATTGTTATGAAAAGTTCAAAGAAATCAATTTTTTCGAAATTGAAAAATATTTCAATTATAATAAAACATAAAAATCGAAGTTTTGAAAGGAATATTCCACTTGAACAAATTGTCTTGAAATTTTTAGAATTAACTTAAAATAAAATTTAAAAAATCAAATCATTTTAATTGTGATTGTGAATTCTCTTTTGTTAAAGGTCCTCTAGCCTTAACAAATATATTACATTTTCACCACGTAGCTCGTGATTCGCAATCGATTTTTTCCTTCACCTCGAGAATTGAATTTAACTAAATTAAATTCAGTTCCATCAGCATGGATTGAAATACAATAAGTTGGCTTGAATTGGATTGAAATTATGTAGAGCGGATATGAGTGCAGTGGATTGGAATGAATTCAAGTGGATGAATTGGAATACTTGTATTGCAATGGATTGGAGTGGGATAAAATGGGTAGGAATAAATTAAATTTGAACAAATTAATTTTGAATCAATTAGATTGCATTGTATTTGATAGGACTGAAATGGCGTGGAGTGAAGTTGATTTCATGGTAATTGTATTGGACTGAAATGAATTAGATTGGAGTTGATTTGAATTAATTGGAATGTATTGGAATGGATTATAGTGGAGTTAAATGAACTTTAATTAGGTGGACTACAATCCAACGCATTAGAGTGAATTTAAGTGAAATGCATCTGAGTATATTGGAATAGACTTTTAAAAAGTGGATTGGATTAGACTGCATTGGATTGGAGTGTATTGAATTGAAATGAATTGGTTTGAATTTGTTTGTAAATGGATCATATTGGAATGAAGTCGATTGAATTGTGGTGAAGTGAATTGGCTCCGAATGGATTGGAGTGGATTGGCTCTGAATTTATTGTAGTAGATTGAATTCGACTGTTTTTGTAGTGGTTTTTAATCCATTGGATTAGACTGGAATGTACCGGATTGTAATGAGTTGAAGTGGATTGCATCGCATTGAAAGGAATTTGAATGGATTAGATTAGAGTATTTAGAATGAATTTGAGCGAAGTGGAGTAGATAATATTTAAATTTGGATGAATTTAAATGGATTTAATTTATTAGCCTAAAATAGATTAAAATGAGTTGTATTGGACTGGATTGGGTTGGTTTATATAAGATCGCTATTGGATAGATTGGAAATAATTAGATTGGAGTGGATTAGGTTTGACTAGAGTGGATTGGAGTAAATTGGTATGGATCGAATTAGATTGAATGGGAGTGGATTGGAATGAATTAGGTTGGATCAAAGTGAGTTAAATTAAATGTTACATGGACTGTATATTTTACAATTATTTTATAAATAAATAATGAGACTTTTTTTCACCTTACTGGTTATGACTGACACCTTTTACTTTCTAGTGACTTTTTTTTAAAAAATGGATTCTTCACATGTGAAAACCTAGCTAAAAATCCATATGGTTTTACTAATGTATGTTACTTATATAATATTAAACTAAATAACATTATATAATGACAAGTTTTTATATGTAAGATGTAAAATGATTTGAAAGTATTTGTGGGATTCATAAATCAGATTCGATACTTACGGTGGAATATTTTAAGATAGTGCACAGATCCACACAAGTATCATTTTCACAGATTTGCGCCTATAGTAAATAGACGGACTAGTTGAATCCCTTTCACGTGTTTTCAATATTGCGGGTGGATTTGCGCAAAATTTTCGCAATACAGCAACTCGAATTTCATAACAATTTTATTAATACTCGACAAAAGTAGTAGATCGTCGATCAAGATCTGGATCCTTTGGATCACATATAATGAGTTTTGTGTATATCAGTAGTCTTTTTACAGAAGCCTCAAGTTCGCACGAAAACTACTGGACCCCTCCTTCATATGGAAATAATGCGAGTTTTAATGCACATCAATCAGCAAGTGTAACAAATGATATGACTTCTCTACAATATTCATATTACGGTGATTCCGGACACCATACGTCAATGCCTTTCAATCCTGCAGCACAGTTTAATCAACATGTACCAATAGCATACAGTGAATTGAAGATTCATGTATTTTGTTGAAATGTTAAATATATTTTAGCAGGGAAATCTATTCTATGTTTCAAAATTAATTTTGAAGTGAAAATCCAACTTTTTTATTTTTCGTTGAAAATTTACAATTTTTATTGAAAAATTAAACTAGTTGAATCCAATTCCAACTAGTCTATGCAAATTTTATTTTTCTGCTAGATCGTGGATGATTCCAATTGAAAATTGTTGGGTTAGAAATTAAGATACTTTCTTAAACATTCGTTTTCTCTCACTAAAAATAAATTTAAAATGTTTGAAAACTGTTTTCTTATGGGTAAAAGTTTGTATTTCTAAGTTAAAACTAAAATGTTTCTTTTCGTAAGAAAATTTAAATTTCGCATAGAAAGGGTCTTTTTGGTTCAAACTTTTAATAGTACGGTAAAATATTCAAATGTTTTGCTGCCGATTCGGTATCTTTATTGTTGAAAAATTAAATAAGATTCTATAATTAGAAAAAAAATTGTTTTTGGTTTCAAATTCAAATATTTGTTTAAAAATTAAGTTTTTAATCGAATATCAACTTTTCATTTACAAATCGTTTTTTTAGGTTAAGTAATTCTCTTTTTACCTGAAAATTTAACAATTAGGTACCAATATTCTCCTTTCTTAACTGCGAAACCTCTTTTCATGCAAATTTTTCATTTTGTTTTGAGAGTTATTCCTTTTGTTTGTGGATTTTCTTATTAAAATTTACCTTTTTCGATTAAAAAATCAATTTATTTAGTAAAAAATTTCAATATTTGATAAAAAATTAATATTTTTTCCACTTCAAAGTCAGGCGAAAAAGACGTGTAGCACCAAAAAGGTTTTTCAGAAAAAACACTTCTGCGGTACGAGATATTTCAATGGTCAATATTTTCGGTGCCGCTAAATCCAAATCTAAAGTGAAATTTTTGAGATTTAAAGTGGCGGATATTATATGGCGGCCATCGAATAGGAAACATGTTTTGGCCTAGATAAAACTTAAAGTACAAAGGTTTCTGGGAGGAGAAAAATTTTCTTCCTCATAAAACATCTCAATTTATCTTTTCTAGATAAAAATGCATATTGTTGAAAATTGGACACTCTGGATTAATAATTCAAATTCTGAGATAGAAGGGGCCTAGAGAGATATACTTTTTTATCTGTATATATAAATACGAAAATATGTATTTTATTCTCTTATAACGTCGAAACAGCTGCATAAAAAGTCGAATTTTCTGTGATCGAGATCTTAAATCCGAAGGAAAGATGTTGAATATAAAAAATTTAATTTCCATTTTGGATTTAAGATCAGCGACCTCCAAAACCTTTGACTACTCCTAATAATGAAATTCTCTTTGTTAAAAAAGTTCATTTCTGGAAAGACTGGACTTGAAGTAGCAGATTTAATCGCCTTTTTCTCAGAATATTAGCCTTAATTCGCTAATATTCGCAGAATATTAGCTTCCATTACGAAACAATTTGATACCCGAGGTGATTTCTATCCAAATTTTACCGACTTTGAGACAAAATTTATCAAAACGGTGCATAGTCCGCCGCTAAATTCTAGTGCATAGAAAAAACTCTAGGTACAGTTTCGTACACAAAATCCGAGGGAAAAGATACCTTATGTGATGGTACCATTCACATTAGTTAGACTAATATTTGTTACGGGGAAGTCGTACCCTAAAATTACCGTTAGATTTACACATTTTTTCTGTATTTAATTTATGATTATATACTTTTAAAATATGTAATCTTCTGTTTTTTGTTTCAGATAATGCGCATTCTTCTGCTATGCATTCGATTCCTGGCATGCAGCCTTATCCTGCCATGTATCATGTTCCTAACGTGCCTTTTGCTCCTGCCATGTCATCTGATCATGCCATGTCTTCTGTTAATGCTACGTC
>NC_046657.1:39687833-39695276 GCF_010883055.1 Belonocnema kinseyi
GATTCTTTTGAGATGAAGAATGCCAGGACGGGAAAGATTGTAAATTTGGGAAAGAAGACGAAAGATAAAGTAGATAGATCAGTTCGACCCAGAAACTCATGAATTGTCAACCGATGACCGATTAGATGTAGACTGAAATTTCAAAACTGCGCTTTTTAAAAAATTGCCTACATTTAACTGTTTTTCTGAATATTCATATTTTTCTTAAATTAGATTCGATAAAAATCAAATAAATCCTTTCTTCGACCGTAAGACCTGAAAAAAAATTACACATGCATATGCATATTTTTTAACCCTTACTTTTTAATTTAAAAAAACAGCGTGTATATATATATATATATATATATTATTTTTAAAAATCTTTAATTTTTTAATAATGCATATTAATAACTAATTTTGTATCCGATGTGCAGTGAGTTAAGCCTAAGCAATATATTTTTCCCATCCTTATTACAAAATATTATGTATATTTTGTAAGAGATCAATTATTTTAAAAATTCAAATAAATATTTTCAAACCTACCCATTAGTATCTAGTATTTGTAAAAAATGACTGATTGAACTGAACATGATACATACATTACTTAGCTGTTTACGTTTTTCTCGGAGAAAATACTTTCCCGATAGTTTTTCCAGAACATCGAAGGGGATCCGTAGCTCGGTTGACTAATCAGTGCGCTAAATTTAATTTTAAAGTAGTTATGTAAAGTTCGTTTCTTGAACGGCAGTATTTTTCAAAGCGTTTAATCGTACGATTATGTATGCGAGAGTCACTGTGTGTAATTGTATAATAAAAATGGTCAATTAAATGCAAAAATTACATATCAATTTTTTTTTCCTTTTAAATCGATCGACATTTTACATCCCTTATGTTCTCAATTATTATTTTTTGTTGTCCAATACCTACGCGAGAAAGACAACTTTTGCAGTGTGAAAATAGTGAACAATATGAGCCATTTCTCAAACGTTGACGTGAACGTTGAAAATTTGGACGGTTTTCTAGTAGTAAGGAAAATTCTTTTACCAAGTAGGAAAAAGAACGTCGAACTGTGAAAGAAAGCGACAATCCGCCCTTAATATGTTATGGAATATGCCGTCACGTGGTGTCAGTTGATTTTCAAGTTCGCTGATTACGAATCCGATTTCAAAAATTCCAAAAACAAAATGGCCGATCCAATATGGCGGACGTGTATATTAAATAGATTTGATTGAAAATTGGTATTAGGAGGTTCTCAGGGTCGCCGATCACGGACCTGATGTCAAAAAATCTGAAAACAAAATGGCACATCTAATATGGCGGACTAGTACTCTAAATCACAATTTGAAATTATCATATTATTGGATTCGAAACTTTTTATTTTGTTGACTTTTTGACATCAAGTTCGTAATCAACGATCTTTAAAACCTCCGCATACCAATTTCCAAAGAATCAAAAATGTTTTTAACATACTCGTCCGCCATATTGGATTCACCTTTTTGTTTTTGGAGTTTTTGATACCGGATTCATAACCAGTGACCCCAAAAACCAGAAAGTGACGAAACTGAGCCCATTTTATAAACATTTTGCACTTTTGGCCAGCTTTTGGCAATTTTGTCCCATCGTACGACGGTCACTTGCACGCCAGATAAAGAGTTAACATTTTTTAAATTATCCGAGAAATTAAACCGATTCTCTTTTAAACAAATGCCCAAAGCTAAACAATTATTTTTGTCAAACGAAAGGAATCTCCCAATCATTAGAATTTGAATACTTTCGAATTAAATATTTTTAATATCTTCGATTTAAAAATATTAAAGTATCTTCTCTAATTAATCTCCAAACGAACTTTGAACTTTACAACCAAAATTTAAAACCAAACAATCAAAAATAAAGTTTTCTGTCAGTGTTTATAATAATTGGAAATCGCTATTTAGGGTGTTATTATTCTTTACTAAGAATTGTACAAACTAATTCGATTGCATGGTGCAATCAATTATTAAAATTAATAGAAATACTTACCTTTACCAGAACGTAACATTCTATTTTCAGAAGATTGCAGCAAGATTTACGAGATTTAATGGGCGCGACCTTTCGTAAAACTGCACTATATATTTTTTCTATAACTAGTTTAGGTAGTAGGATAGAACTAAAATATTTTAGAATTTAGATTTAACCTTGAGAGAGAGAGTAACTTCAGAAAGAGGGCCCACGCCGACGGGGTCTAAACTCGCAGAATGGGGATGTTTCAGGGTAGAGAGAAGGCTGACTGAATGGAGAGTGAACAGATAAAATTGTACTATGATGTAGTCTGTAGGTTACCGCGTTAAACTTCTGATCTTGCACTTAGCAGGAATTTCAATTAGAGATCTAGAATCTGAGACCTTGTTAAACCCAAAATTAGTTGTAGGGCCTTATTTGATTAAACTCTTTCTACATAATGAATCATGCAGCATTTTGTTTGCTAAAAATTTTTTATTTTTCTTCTACGACATTCGCAGCTCGTAACATTTGTCCGGGCTTTTCATTGGGATATTTTGGTGCTGCATAAATCGAAATTTATGTGCAAGGATTTGTAAATCTCTTAAAAGTTGAGTTTTTGTGAACCTTATCACATTTGGATCGTTACCGGGAAGTGATAGTGATAGTGTAAGCAAAAGTTTTTTTCCTAAATCGACAAGAAAAAAAAGCGAACTATTTCTGATTTAGGGATTTAAAAGACGTGAAACTTAATGAAAAATAAACAATATTAGTTTGTCACTTATACTTGTTTATGAGTGAAAAACATGTAATTCGAGGAGATAATTACACTTTGTTCCTCGTGTGTGCCGTGAAAGTTTTATACGGAAAATTAAAAAAGACAAACAAAAATCAGGTCTTTACTTCTACAAATTTAATTTTCTCCTGAGATGCTGCCTTGCTGCTGATTTCTGTGTTCCGATTTTCCTGTCTGTATTGGAAGGTAAAATTTAATTTGGTTCAAGGACATTTCCTCATAAATTCCTTCGAAATATTAGATACGCAATTTTTCGCCAAAAGCATGGCTTGTTATGTTTAAATCAAAAATGTAACGTTCGAACTCCCGTTAGTTGATGTAGCGAAGCCGTGTACGATTAGTTTATCTGGTACAACAAAGAAATTAATTACTTTATCTATTTGAAACAAAGATACTCAGGAAGGTTATTTAGAAATATCCGAAAATAGTGACATAAAAGTCTTTGCAATTTATAAGACGCTTCGCGAATTTGCAACTTTGATTTCCCCTGTTGAGTTAAAGGAATTTAAGACTATGGTTGAAGCTCACGACCATCATTTGAAAGAGAGAGAGAGAGAGAGAGAGAGACCCTGACTCTAAAACTAAGAAGTTCATAAAGACCTACCACATGTTTCGACCAAGTAGTCGCGCGACCTCCATTGAGTGCCGCGAGTGTTTTTTTAGGTTTTATTGTGCTAAGACTGTGAAACAATTAGTCAAGTAAGATTTTAATACTCTTTCTGCACCCTATTTAAAAACAAAACACCTACCGAGATCTCTTTTTTTCTTTAGAATTGCATTTGAAGCTCTTGCCTCCTGCCTCACAATCATATCTCACAATATTATCCTTCAAATCAGATCTAATACATTGTTTTCAACTGTGCGCTTTTTCTACAAATGTTATGAGAACTACGCTGATAAAATACATAAATTTTTGTTTGCTTAAAACTTTTTACGCGTGCTTGTAAATCAACGAAAAATTTGCAGATTTCAGCCTTTTTCAATATATCATATTTCGGAAACTTGTGGCTTGATTTTCAATAAGGTTGGTATGAAATGGTTTCCGCGTAATACTCTTTTTGATTTATTAGTAAGAAAACGAGAACTAAGACGTCGTAATGGTGCACGTACTATTTTGTGAAATAAAACTTTGATCTTAAGATGTCGGAACCAATAAGGGAACCGTTAAAATATAATTCAACATTTATGACAGTGTAGAGAAAGTGAAAATTCATTGGCAAACTCAGTGTGACACTCGATCAATGCAAATAACGAACTAGTTCACATTCTTCCTCATACCCAACAACCTTCCTGATCACACAAGACAGTCTCATCCTACCTTCTGCATCGCCACCCACATTCCTTAGGAATTTTCCATTTCCTGTCTTTCTGACACCATAAGGTTTGACGACAAAGGTCACATTCTGAAGGATATCCCAGATTCTCGATCCCTTAGCCCGCTATATAAAGCCCGTTTTGGGACGAGCAAGTCTGGTGTTTTCCATTTTTTGGTTCCCTGTATTACTATGTAAAGGCATCGCTTATTCTTACTTTTCAAACTCGAAGTAACCGGAATATTGGATTGAAGGGTTCAAGGTAGGCTCGTTCACTTTCTTCTTAAACTGTTGCGTTGAAGTTTCCTTGGCTTCTTTTTTTGTTTGAACCTTTCCGTGTCCTGTAGAATACACAAAAAACAGGAAATCATAAATTGCTACCGCTGTCAAGGCTAAGGCCACCTAGCAGCGGAGTACGTGGGTCCTGACCGTACAAAATTCTGCTGGAGATGCGGGAACGAAGGCCATAGGGCTGCGTAGCACCAAACCCCGCAACATCGTTACTTCTACGAAACAAAAAAGAGAGAGCCCCGGGCCAACCATTTACCGTGGACAAAGAACTGCACGCCATTATGGAAGGCTGCCTCATCGAGCAAGCCACAGAAGCTTCAGCGTCAGCCGAGCAATCCCAATCAAGATTTCAAAGTTCTACGACCGTGCTGTGCCATGTAGTCGTGCTACTAGAAACGGTGATCCTGGGTAATGAAAGAATCTTTTTTGACATAGAGAGCAGAAGGCCAAGGTACAACGTAGTGTCAGTATAAGCATGGTACATGTGAGTACCACTACTATAATCAATGAATTTTGACCGCTATTTTGAGCTCAAGGTTTTTCTGCACAAGATCAAAAATAGTACAATGAAAATCCTTTGTCACGTGACTTATATTGATTATGAAAACTATTCGCATGTTTGAATCATTTTGAGGGTGGTCATATTGGAACTGCTACCTGGATGGCGGAGGATATTTGTAGGGGCTTCCTGTCGTTATGAAGTAAAAGGAACGGAATTCGCCCATTCGATCTTTATTCCAAGTACCCCACAATGAAATAAATGTCTGCCCCCTTAAAATAGATTTCATAAAAAAAATTGATTGCATATTTACTTTTCTCTTGCAGGCCAAAAATGATCTCTTTTTAACAGCCCCCTTTGTTTATGGATATAGACTGAATGATCTTTTTTCTTAAATGAATAATTACCTGAATCATTCGAAATTTTTTAATAGACGTGGATGTTCTATTTTGTTCTTGAAGTTTTCAAACGTTTAAGGATACCTTGTGTGTATGGTGAAGTTACTTTTAAATAAAATGCCTTGGTAGTATAAATTCATTTGTTTTTCTTACAAGTTCTACTAAAAAACCTATCAATGCGTTCCGAAATAATATCATAATTCAATAAAGAGGATAATTGTTTTGTGGTGATGTTATTTTCAAATGATTTAAATTTTCTTTTCTTATTTGAATGCCACTTAGTTTGAAACTGTTACCAACTACAGCTTTTAATAAACCGACCTTACGACAGAATTAATAATGTGGATTTCAATTAGGATATCTACCATTCAAATATATTTTTTGATGCCAGTTTGTTAATGATAGTTTGTTAATAATTCCATATTTCGAGTTTGAAGTGATTGAAAATGGATATAGTTAATAACACAACCAATTTAACATTTATGAGTGAATTTAATGCAAGCTGACATACAATCAAACTAAATAAAAAATAATTCATTTTATTAGAAGGTACAATTGATAGAAGACTATCAACGTATCTTTTATACAAGATAGAAGCAAAATCTAACAATTCATAAGCTCATTTTTTAATAAGTTGTAAAACTAAATCTGAAACTATTGGAGATAAAGACAAACCCATAGAGCAACCTTACATGTGCGTATGGAATTTTTTATTAAAAGAAAATACAGAGCACAACGCCTAAAGAAAAAACTAAACGTGTTTTTTGTATATTAATGTTTTTTTCGATATCTCTAAGTTCCAGACTATTTTTTTATAAAAAAACGTTCAGGGCGACCGAATGTTGTTTTTCTAGGTTCGCTTTCGATTATGTACTAAACTGGCGATACCCCCTGGGCCCTAGACTGTTGGTTCTCGCTCTTCGCACTCAATCATATATTTATTTTGCAAATGATGACCGATAATGTCTTGACTTAGCACTACTTTGTATTCCTTTCACTTTTAGTAACAGAATATTTACACAGAAAAAAATTACTTCATTTAAGTCGGGAATTTGACGTATTTTAAGGTGTTACAAAAAGAAGCATAGGCAATCTGAAATTAAGAATTATATCTACGCATTAACTTTAAATATTCCTATTCCTTAAATTTAGGTAGAAACTATCTGAAACTCAGAGAGGCACTCCATTTAATTACGAAGATATGTATAGTGAAAACCGAATTAACCTTAAATTAATACTCTATCCTAACTAAGCTTTTTAATAATAGGTGATATGGAGTATTAGAGTAGGGAGCGACCGCAGGTATGGTAATAGTTGATATCAAGTGGCCATAAAATGTATCTCTACATACCATGAAAACGGGTGGACGAACCAGGATTTTCATTAAAGCCACCAAAACAAGGTAGAAAAATTGTGGAAAATGTGCAATTTTAGCGAATTGTAGCAAATACGGCATATACCTAGGTAAGCGCCGTAACGAGTTAGGAACTAAGAAAAAGTGCTGTGGAGGTGGGGTGGGGGTTTAGGGACCCCCTAACCCGGGTATGCAGCTCTTCGCCCATTTTTCGGAGGCTAAAAACGGCTCTGAATCCACCAAGAGAAGGTGGCTGCAGGTCGGGTTCCGCCCTCTCCTAACCTAACCGACCAACTGTAAATAGAGGTCTTTCACTCCTAAGAGTCAGATTCCGAATCCGCGCTTCTGAACTAAACACGCTTTTTGCTGAATGAGCGACAAGCTTTACCGTTCTTTCCATCGCCTCTGTATGACTAGAAAAGTCTCCGAAAAAGGCATGACCTTAAAGCAGTCTTCATCACACGACTGAATTGCTTCGTCTGCCGCATCCGCTTCAAGCCTTCCGTAGTAGTAGCATTGTCGTGCTGATAAAGCGGTTTTTTCTTCTTCAAATGCGGTCTTTTTTCGGCGATTTCGATTTTCAATCGGTCCAATAATGATGAATAGTATGTTCCGGTTATGGTTTTACCTTTTTCAAGATAGTCCATGAATATTATGCCATGTGCATCCCAAAATACGGAGGCCATAACCTTTCCGACCCATTGTTGCGTTTTTGGACGCTTCAAAGCACTTTAGCCCGGTGGAACCCACTGTTTTGCCTGTTGCGTTGACTCAGGAGTGTAGTAGTGGATCCAGGTTTCATCCATAGTTATGAATCGGCGCAAAAACTCGGTCGG
>NC_046657.1:39695376-39712124 GCF_010883055.1 Belonocnema kinseyi
ATATGCCTACAGCATTAGCTACCTCTCTCAATTTCACTTTGGGATCATTCAACATCATATCATGGATTTTTTCGACACTTTCTGGTGTAGTGACCTCTTTTGAGCGTCCAGATTGTTCAGCATCAACTGTGCTCGTACGGCCACAACGAAACTCGGTAAACCAGTTATGAATCGTTACAAGGGACGGTGCAGAGTCCGTGTAATACTTATCCAGCCTGGCCTTGGTATCGGATATCGTTTTCTTGCGAAGATAGTAGTGTTTGATCAAAACTCGAAACTTAGATTTTTCCATATTAAAAAAAACTCGGAGGTTAGTCGCTTCTCAGTGCTGTAACTTGTGAATGCGTAAACATAAATGGCTGAAGTTTTGACAGGCGTCATTTGAAGGATCAAGCTCGACGAAAATGGTTCACATCAGTAAATACTAATGCCATCTCTTAGAATTTTCAGGTACTTATCAGACTGCCTAGTACCTTGATCGCCCTACTATTTCAAAAAGTAACTTGCTGCCATCGACAAGGGAGTGTTTAACCCTGATAGCAAACCATGACGAAACTTAAATTTCCAGATAAAACTCACTAAAGCTTTAAGATTAGCGGATCGCCTGGCTGTTGCTACGTTGAGAGGATATCCTGTTTGCTGCGGTTAGCCACTTTGAGTGTGCAACAGGACCGGGGACTAGCCTCGCCAGGTTCTCAGAAGACACTCCTGATTGAATGGCCATGGAAATGGCATACAGATACTTCTGATCCTTACTCAGCTCCGCAAACATCTACATCCGGCAAATCCACATTTAATTTTTTGAAGCTGTATTCAGAAATATTTTCACAATTTTTCTAGCTGTTTTCTTGTTGTGCCACAAAAATTGTTAGGACCAGTAGGAGTTAGGACCCGTATCAAAAGACTGCATAAAGTGGCTAAAAGGCAACTCATCAAAATGGACGAGACAACAAATGTAACAGCAAAGAGCCAACAGCAAAAAGAAATTGTGTGGCATCATTTTCATCTAAAAAGTTGAGGATGCATTTGGAAATTTTAATTGCTGTGCCCGATGCTGGAGTAATGTGGCCAATATAACATGAGCCTGGCTCTTACACGAGTTAAATGTTTTCCTCGGAGTTAATGTGCCGGTAGTATTTTGCCTCTCCTTTTACTTGCACACTAGTTTTATCCTCACACGCGTCAAAGTAAAGAGCGCTAAGTGAGTTTTTGGTTAAGACATCAGCAGGGGACACATGACAACCACTTAAGTATCGAATTGACCTATAAACATCTGTCGGGGGGTCGTTTAGTCTAAGAGAAAGAATTTTTCAATGCCCGGAACTTTCTTTGACTCATCAGGACAGTGGCAGTTAGTTCCCTCTGGGTTAGCTGGGTCGATAGGGCATTTCAAAAAGCCATGTTTTAATAATTTTGGATTTAAATTTCGCGCCCTTCAGGTTATGTTTCGTTCTCGAAAGTGTAAAAGTGTTGAAACTCATATACGACAAAATACATTGCGCACTCACGGCATCTTTCGCTCTCTTTAATACTCTCTGGAAGTGACTAGTGTGAAATGGCGGAAAGTTCGAAAGTGTCGCCAGGGGCTGAATAATCCCGTGAGCTTTCAGATTGTCGTGCAAGGTAGCACTAGTCTGAAATCCAGAAAGGTGTACTCCTATATTTTAGGTAGCGAAATCTTACATGTCATTTCAGACTACCTTCAACTTATTTTCAGAACTGTTTATTGAAATTTAGGAGCATACTTTACTTTATTCCAGTAAACAAATGCTTATTTCTTATTTAAGATAAGTTAGTGCCTTATTTAGGATAATTTGCACACTTAAATGTAGTTGCTTCCTTGATTTAAATGTATACAATATTTATCGATGTAAATGCATGCAATGTACATATACGTATATCGTTTGTTGATATTTAGGGTCAGGAAATCACTGGGAAGACACATGTAAATCTCAGGGGGTGATTCTTAACGTCACCAATGGCAACTATTTGATTAGAAACATGACACGACAACTCGGTACTTTATTTTGAACATTAGGAACAAGAATTTCAACATCAGTCTTAACTCTACTCACGACCCATCGGCCTGCACATCTAATAGGGACTTCCGGAAATTAAATGGAAAAGAACGGATCGGATAGACCACGTAGCCTGCGGTAAGCGGAAACAGAAAAACTTAAACGTTCATCGGCAATACCATGGTGCGCATCATCTAATGCAGAAAAAATAAAGGATAAAGAGACCCGCGAATTGATAGATACAGCGACTTTAAACGAATCCAGGATTCGCGCGGAACATCAAGGCGACCACGTGGTCGATGGTTCGCGACCTCGACGTACTATGTACTAGACCTACCATATTAACATTCTGAGGACCCGCGCACTGACTCGACATTATATACGATAATTAACTTA
Organism: Belonocnema kinseyi; assembly: GCF_010883055.1. Taxonomy (NCBI): domain Eukaryota; kingdom Metazoa; phylum Arthropoda; class Insecta; order Hymenoptera; family Cynipidae; genus Belonocnema; species Belonocnema kinseyi. Next base: position 39,697,791 of record NC_046657.1, read on the forward strand.
AGCATTTCATGATCACTCACAATTAATTAGAAGAAAGGCAAAACGAGGCAACAGTTCGGACCGAAGTGAAATTGGTAACATCTGTCACTGCGTTGTTCGCCAAGTTAACTTAAAGGGTTACCTTGGAAATTTTCTTATCCATATCTGTGGCTATCTGTTATGTGCAAATCAATCAAATCTAGCTCCATAGAATCGGTCGAGAATAATGATAAATAATCCGTTGACGGTAATCCAAATCTTTTTAGCGAAAATCCCAAAATACAAAACGGTCTAGGAGTTTCGCGAAACTTGAAATATGTCAAAGTTCCTGAGTTTTATCAATTGGCGGGAAAATTTGAAATTACAAAAGAATTAATAGGAATTTTACATTATTATTCGTAGATCAGGTTTAACAAAAGTTAATAATAATTGAAGATGACTGAATTTAGTACCTTGAGGCTTACTGAGGAATCTTTGACTTATTTCAAGAATTTGTTATTCGCTGAGCACAGAAACTGACAAAAGAGACTGAACTAAAACAAAACTATTGGTTCCATTAATCTCCTACCTGTTTGACGACGTAAATGCTAGTAATATCCTGGCCTGCACGCGGATTATAAACTTCCCTGTAACTTATAATCCACGTGGATCCATCGCTCTAATATACACGACAACCTCCTAGAATGGGATTTGCAGTTTTATCAAGATGGCGATGTACTGCGAGAGTTTTGATTGTCCCAAAATAACCTCTGACTACATCTGCAACTGTAGTGGGGTAGTTACTGGACTGGTCCTAGGTGGCCATACCATGGTGTGGCAAGTTGTAGTGTTGACGTCAAACTTCTGCGACAAAATGGAGAGAGAAAACTGTGAATTGTCAAACAAGTTGAGAACGCTCCCTTTATGAGAAATTATGACCTGCCCTCTCGTGCTGGGATCGGAAACTAAAGGCACAAGATGTCGGAAATGTGGTTGGCGATAAGTCATTCACCCTGGTCGTTGGTAAATTCGGCAAATCCTTGGAAGTGACGGCTCATTCCTTAAATCCGTGGTGTTGTTATCGTTCGCCGAGATTTGACAGCTGGTGGATAAGCCATGTAACAAACGTTCGGGAGATATGAATAAACAATTAACATTTTTTGATGAGTGTTCTGTGGTCGACACATCCGTTCTTCGCTGTGGTAATGTCGTTCGCGAATCATTAAATGAATCCCCGTTTAAAAGTGACAGGAAAATAAAATTTATCCTGTCTCAACCCCCCCCCCCACCTAAATCGGAGCTCAAGGTTTAAATCTTTACCATTCGGCAAGCGACCCACACAACCAGAGCCTCGGTTGCGTCCTTCAATTGTACTCATCAAATCTCGATTAGAAAAATAAAGAAAAGGAAATAAGGTGAAATCAAATAGGTCATTAGCCGAACCCAAAATCATAATACTGAAACGATGGCATAAGGCGAAACCAAAATAATAAGCAAAATAAGCTAAATGAAGCCATGGATCGGAATAAGGTGAAGCAAGACAAAAAGATAAATAAGAAGTGAGAAGAAGCGTGAAGCGTAGGGGTGGTTTATAAATGTTAGGCTTGGAGCGAAGGAGTGTTAATGTCCCGGGGTGTCCTAGCACCTGGTACAAAAATCTCAAAACAGTTTATTTAAATCTGGCAGGAACTCGGGTCCCCCTTGCTCAGCTGGGCTCATGAGGGTTAATTATTTCGATTAAGGTAGTTTAAAATAAAGCAAGGGCGTAATTCGTAAGGTTTGAACAAAATTTGTATTTTACTTGAAGGAGAACATAAAAGGAAACAATAAAAGAAATTTAAAAAAAACTAAACCTAGTTCGATTCTACCACGTACACGTTTGGCAGTCGAAGAAAGAGAGAGAGAAAAACATTGATGTACTGAAGCAGATTCCTATCTTAAAAGACACCAAGCCTCTATTATTTTTCTTTCAATTGGACGTGCTCTTTGTATTTTGCCAATAAGTATTGACGAACAACATTTATGAAGATAGCACGTATTACAAACTACCGCCACATTACATTTAAATAGCAAAAGAAAATTTCTAGTAAGTTTCTCGCATCCTAGCGTTCATATAGTTTAAATTAATTTAACTTAAAAATACAAAAGCATTTTAAACCGCTTCCTATTAACTCAGTATCAGGTTTCATGAAGAGGGTCTTTCTTTAATCGTAATTTACTCTTTTGAATCTTTACTTTTTGCGTATTACGAAATTCTCTGGTAATTTTATCGCGTTATTCGCACAATTTCAAATAACTTAGTAAAGAGTAGAGATTCGCTGAGTGGAAATCGTGCGTGGAGGCTTCTCAATTCCATTCGACCCACCAGCCAGATAATTGCATAATACTAAAAATTACAACCCTAAAAAAATATAACCTCTCGTAATTAACTACCTAAGTTAGACTCGATATAGACCTAGCGTCTTTCCGCGGCTAGGCCGATGAAATCTCCTGGCCTGGCCGGCGCTTCCATTCGCCCTTGAGTACTTTGTCCGACGCGTACACGGATCCGCAGTTAGGACAATTAGAATTCCTCACTCCGGGAACCATGCAGCCAAAACAAAGCACTCCGCTCTAGGCTGACTCAGGGCACTGCATTTCTTGGTTCTGGGAGGTGGATGAGGAGGTGAAGGCGTCTGGTACCCCTCTCTTTGGGGCTTTAGTTAGCTCGGTAATCCAGAAATAAAGAAAGGGGAGTCCTGTACTACTACTTACTCACTCATCACTGGTTACTTGCTGTACGTCTTGGACCTTGCAAGGCCCGTCGAATTTATCACACAGCTTAGCTGCAAGGTTGTCTTCCTTTTTCGAGAGGACGCGCTAACGCTTTGAGACGATGTCATCTATCCAAGAAGAACGAGCATGCTTTCTCTCATCGTAGTACTTGGCCTGAGTTAATAGGCGCGCTCGAGATTTCGGAAAATAAGATCTATCAGGTAATCCAATCGTTTAACTCTATCCAACCATTTTGCGTGGTCAGGGCTGTCGTGCTGGGATCCTCTCTCAAGGACTCTTCTCAAGGACCGATAGGGAAGAGGGTTACACCCAAAATTCAGAAACGCTGGTGAGACCTTAAGTGTACCGTGAGAAGCGGTATTGTGTGCATAGCGGAATTCTGGCAAATGAGCATCTTATTCCTTACTAGCCCTACTGGGCTAATGGTGTGAATAATCCCGATGTTTTTACATGCAATCCAAGAGTTTATTAGCGAACCCCATGCCATTGTCTGTGTGTAACACTTCTGGGGCACCCCATCTTGACACAATGAAATCCTCAAAGGCCTTTTTAATTATCGGACAATAAACTGCTCTAATCGGGAGTATCTCCACCCATTTGGTGGAGAGATCCTTGAAGACCAGAATGTACTTAAAACCGAAAGTTCTACGGGGAAAAGGACCCATGACATCCGCAGCTACCACTGTCCTTCCAGGCCTCCAGATCCGGAATCAACTGGTTGTGTGATTTCGTTCGGTATATGCCGATATAACCTACCATCTTCGATTTTCCAATCGGAAAACAACCCAGGTCGCTCCACTACCAACTGTAGCCGCTTCTTGTACGAGAGGTCAGTCGAATCCTCAAATTTGAGGTCCCCCGGCTCAGTAACTGAGGAAACCGGTAAAGGATCCTCCTCTGGCATCGTGGAGAACGCAAGCGGTACATGATGTAAAGCCCCCTTGCGGTGAATGATCTCGAAGTCGTATTCAAGAAGTTTAAGGGGCCATGTAGCGAGTCTACCAGTAGAGTTTTTCAGATTACGTAACCATTTCAAACTACTATAGTCGCGAAGGCGATCACCTTTCCTGGCAAGTTTTAATTGACAACTGTAAGCCTTCTAACTTGATTAGGCTAAAATTAATGGCCTCCAAAATTGGATAATCCCCAAATACAAACATTTATAATTCTGCATTTCAATTTTCAATTCAAAACATTCAAAATTAAATAATTTGAATTTATCAGGTTATACTCGAGGCATGTTCAAAATTTAACAAGTATTAATGCTTGCATTTTTACTTCATCAACTCTATGAAAAAATTTCAAATAATACAATTCTTGACATTTCTGTTTATAAAATTACCCAATTTGAATGTTTTAAATCGAAAATATATTGAAACCTTTCAATTTAAAATTCCTCTCTGTATAAAAAGTTTTCGATTTCGAAGGCTTTACATTTTTTCCAATTTTTCACGAGGTTTGACATCAAATAATCTGCGTTTAAAATTAAATGATTTGAATTGACAGGTTATACTCTAAAAATATTCGAAATCTTACAAATACTAAGATTTTTAATTTTTAATTTATAAACTAGTTTCTTTTAATAATAATAATTTTATTTTTACGCTTCTAAAAGAGAATAATGAAACTGTACTTTTAATTGTTTTCATTTCAAATTTCTCTTATTTAAAACCTTTTAATTTCAAAGGGTATTTTTCTATTTTTAATGTTTTTCTGCAAAAAAAAAAACTTATCCGCTAGAAAGGTCCAATTATAAAAGTTAAAATAATCTTTTAGAACTTCCACGAAAGCAAGGTTTTTTTCTTATGACTTTCATATCGTACGTAGTTTTGTTTAAAATGTTCATTTTCGTTGTTTTTTCTAATTTAAAAAATTTTGAAAATGATTTAGCTGCGAAGCACGAGACACGTGAGGAGCATTTTTTTATGAAAGCCGAAGCAGTTTTAGCAAACGAGAATTCACAATCATATTTTATTGAAGCACTTAACGGTGATGATTTATTAATTAAATTAAATACTATATAAAATGGCCGTGTAAAAACAGCGTCCCTGAAATCTAAAGGATTATTAAAACACTGACTCTTATGGGATCGTAATACCACACATGGACAAACTTGACGCTTGAAAACAAAAAGACAACGACTACAGTGCGCACTTTATAAAATGATGAAGTGCCAAAATATTCATTAGTAACATTGCGAGTGAAATTGTTTCACATTGCATTGAGCAGTGTCTCCTTAAATTCGAAAGGATGAGGGTTCTCTATATGTATGTATATGTGTTATTAAATATAATCATATTATATATCTGCAATTTTGAATATAATTTTTTAAGCTTTTAAAGCATGCTGACTATAAGAGGACTATATCTGAAAAAGATTTAATTTCCTTTATTTGTATTTTAAAATATTTTTTCGGTCTGTTCAAACCAAAAATCTAAATGAAGAGTTTTTGCCAGCGACAGATAAAAAGCCTTTTTTAAACCATCGAGCGGAAATCCAAGATATTAGTGCTTACCGTCTGCTAAAATAACTGGCTCTATCGTATAACAGTGGGTTAATGAATTTAATAATTCTGCAAGACATTCAAATTTAAGTGTTCCTTTGATCAATAAAGTTCGTCCACAACAAATTTATTAATTTTGCTAGAAAATATTCCATTAGCAATTTAAAATTGTGTACCCGTTTTTCTGAAGCGTTAAATAATTTATAAGATAACTGAACTTCTTCTTCCTTTCTTTCCAGAACGCCAAAAACCAGTGGTTTCTACTTATACTACAGATCAACTCTATCTTTTGATTGTGAATATTCATTTTCCATAGAATCATCAAAATCTTCTTCTAATTCTTCGTCAATTAATGCTCCTTCATCTATCATGCTGTCTTTATTATAGCATAAATTGTCATAGCTTTCAACAATAAACCTGCACTCACATGACGTCTTTATTAGATCTAAAGAATGAGAAGCAAAGGATCGTTCTTCATCATTTATCACAGATTTAATTGCCAACCAGAATCAAGTGCAGATCACTAATTATAACATTATTTCCGAAATCATCGGTTTTTTGAAGAAATCCTGAAGAACATGTACATAGTCTTACAACTACTATCATCCAGTAGAGCCATTGACACCAAAAATTCCACGAACATGCTCTTAAAACAGCCAACCTGCTCATTCAGAAATACAATTGGTATTTCATGCCTGCATCACTACACAAATTGTTGATCCATCAAGCCAAATTAATAGACCCCTTCGTCTTTCCAATCGGACAATTATCGGAAGAGGCTCAGGAAGCCAAAAATAAATATTTCAAGAGATGCAGAAAGAATAATATAAGGAAGACATTTCAATAAAATTGTTGAATTATTTACTGATTTTTTAATTGAATAAGTTTTGATTAAACTACAATTTAATTATTCATCTATTTACATCAATGAAATGTTTGAATAGTGTATAAACTATATAGGTAAATTTAAATATTAAAAATGTAGTTTTCAGTTTTCACCAAGTTTATGAAAAACATATTATTCATGACTAAGCGAATTTACCAGTACAGTGAAACTCTTTTATACCGCCGATTTTGGGGCTGATCTTGAGTGTGAATTAACTCATTGCAGTCCTCTCCGCTTTTGTTTGTTCACGCATGACTGCTCAGCTGAGTGACAACCGCAGATCCCGCGGCACTCGCGCAGTTTCTGTTATACCTACCTACGGCACGGCTTCAATTCTCGGAATAGCTATAGAATGAAGGGCTATTAAAGTGTTTTACTGTATTTTCAAAAATTAAGAAGATTTATATTTAAAAAAATTTTGTATGCTGGAAAGTAAAACATTAAATTTTCAATTTTGATATGTATTCTCAACAAAAACTTCAATCGAAATGTATAACTCTACTCGCGTCAATTGCGCTGTACAGTCGGTCATGAAACCTGGACATAGCAATAAAAGCATGAGAGTAAAATTCAGGAGAGTGTGACAAGCTTACATATGAAAAGTCTTCCCCCGTGTATTTTTGCAAATAAATAGCCTCCCGGGGCACCACTTCCACAAAGAAAGTAGCTTCTACATGCTTCGCTTCCCTTGACTGTAGGGCTATTCAGGGCATCACTTCCCCAGTTTAATAAAACTCCCTGGTAAAAATTTGTGTTTCTAATTTAAAAATTAAAATATGTGTATGTATGTATTTAATATTTCCCTTTTACGGACTTGAGGGCCTCCGATCCCTGTACATATATTTAAAATTCCATCCTTAGTCCAACTTAACTACTACTTATATTCTACTCTTTCGTATTACGTAGGATAAACAATAGTAACAGTAATAAAATTATTTCTTAAAATGAGCGAGATTCCAGGGCTTGCGTTTCCTCTTATCATGAAAAAATTCACTTTCCACGATATTCAAAACAATTTTTGCTTTTATTGTGCTTTTTCAGGATCACTCGTTTGGCTCTACCCTACTCCCTGGCTTTCCCTTACCTCCTCCAATTTCTTCATCCACATGACTCCCTGTCCACTACTGTCAAAAATGCATATTTTTTGATTACACAATTAAGCCACTTGGATGAAATGCCATTTGGCTTATACAAAATTTATTTTCCTGCTGGAAGGTTGTTGATTTCAGTAGGAAATAGATGGGTTGAAAATTATAATACAGTAACTACAGTAACGGTAATAGTAACAGTAACAGTAATAACATTAATTCTTAAAATAAGCGAGCTTCCAGGGCTTCCGTTTCCTCTTACCATAAAAAAATGCATCTTCCACAATATTGAAAACAATTTTCGCTTTTTACTGTTCTTTTTTAGGATCACCTGTTTGGCTCTGCCCTGCTCCCTTGCTTCACCTTACTTCCTCCAATTTCTTCATCAACATCACTGCCTGTCCACTACCATCGATGATCCATCTTACAAACTCATCCGCACTCAACTGTCCCTCTTCTTCTCCTGCACATCTCTTTAATATATATGCCCATGACTCCATTTCGTATCCACGAACTCTACATAAATTCTGCTCTTCATCCATCTAATATCTGCATGCACTCACTCCTCCCATTCTAAACTGTACAACCCTACTTCATTTTTCTTCCTTTTTTATTTTTTGCAGATATTCTGGTTCCGTCAACCCTTTGACCATCATATACCATCCATTGTACCTCGAATCGATTATCTTTGTACATCTCTCTTTTCCCTGTTTAACTGATAGCTCTAACTCTACGTCCTGCCATTCCATAGCCCCTTTTAATAACGGACTCAACGGGTACCCTTGCCTTAGACCTCGACCTGTTCAGAAAACCAGCCCTTTTTCTTTCCTATTTTCACCCTAATCCTGGTTTCAGTAAAAATTTCCTTTATTCTCTCCACCAACTTTTTCTCTACACCCCTCTCTTTCATTTACCCTGCCATAGCACTTTTCTGTGCACTGAGTGAAACGCTGCTTTGAAATCTTCAAAAAAAGTGACTAATTTCCATTTCTTTCTCCCCAAATTTCTATTAACTAAGTAGTTAAGTACGTAGATACTAAGTAGTAGTAGTAGTTTCGAAATTGATCTTTTTCTAGTTGAAAAGTCAATTATTAATTTTTAAAATAATTTTCCGTTTACTGAAAACATTAAATATTTGATTCCAATTTTTTTCTTATTATTATTTGTTTAAAACTTTTACTCAAGTGAACCCGGTTATATATTATAGCTACGGACTAAGCCCAATGGCTGATGAGAGTAGGCTTTTATAAGTCAATCCAACACAACAGTCACCTGTGGATGCTTTCTTAGAGCTACCGTGCGCCACTCCACAGGTTTTTAGTCGCTTACTTCCTGATGGCCAGGAAAGTTTCTTACAATGCGACGGGTGTTTAATAAAACCACCTTCTGAGCTGCTGCCAATATCCTACAGACTCCTAAATGTTCAAGAGGTTAATTTCATCTTTCATGCACATTTCCTGTAGCCGAAATCACAATGGGATCAATACATTCCTGATTCACATTCTTCCGTGTAGTCTTTACTTCACGTCTTAACTTCCTATACTTGTGGATCTTGTTTGTGTAGGTAGACTGTCAATTTCAGTTTAGTGGACAAGCAATGTAGATGGTGTGGACTCTTTCACCTTTTTTCACGCATCACGCCGTCAGATCGATTGGCCCGGATGTAATGGTCCGTTTGAATAGTAACATCCCAACATGAGATGTAATCATCGCTTTCTAAAACGGGCATTGGAATGTATCTTTGGAAAGTCATCCTTTCTCTTAAGAGTCCTAAGTTTAGGGCAATTTGTTGATGTATAATGCCCGCTACATTAGTATGTCTGTACGTATATTCTCTCGGAGCTATCACGCGACGACCATCAATAATGTGCTCGATGGCTTCGTTAGTATCTCCACATCGTCGGCACCGGTCAACCGCGTTTTGATGTCACACGTATTTCTGATCATTCCTGACATTGACAACCTTGTCCTATATAGCAATGACGAATTTTTCCGCCTCTGAATACAGAACAACCTTTCTTAGCAAAATATTAGATGCCTCACTATCCACTTCATGTTGGTCTAACGTTTTGGAGTTCTCACCGTAAATAGCTTTCTGCCTCCATTGTATTTATAATTCCTCAATGGTCTTAGACCGTTCGATGATCCAGAAAGCGTACGTGAGGATCGGTACGGTATATGTGTTGATTGCCCTGATTCTGTTTCCTGAGTTGAGAATAACTCTTCATAATTAATCTGACTCTCGTAGTAAAGGCAGTCGAGCATATCTCAACTATCGTATGCTGAATACATCTTACCAACGCATGGTGCGCACTCGCCAGGTACTTGTACTAGAAGTTATACACCATGTCTGGATCTGGAGCTTTCCACTTCAAGGTAGAGCCTTCTTTCATCTATCTGAAAGTTTCGATTTTGTTGCCTTCGCGCACTACTTTTTTTATGAAAATCAATTTTTTTGTTTGAAAATCCGTTTTTCAAATTGTAATCTGATTCTATTTTGAGTTGAAATTTTATCTTTTTTATTTGAAAATGCGAAAGAAATTTTTTGTTGGAAGTCCTTCTTTCAAGTATTAAAGTTATGGAAGCTTCTAATGTGTCCCCTAAGGGTTTACATTTTTCTTGCACCTTCTTTATTCCTTTACACACCCCCCACACACTTACTTGGTGGTTGAAGGGGACCTACAGTTTAAGGTGGGTTCCGAACCACCAAGAGCAACAGCTTTAAGTACTTAGAGAAACCCTTTTTCTTTAGAGGTACCGGTCCCACGACTCTCCGGAGATGAACAACTCCCTTGCTAGGCTAGTGTTCATTGCATGGGCCACCGAGGCTCTTCCAGAGTGCGAGGCGGGAATCGAAACCGCAAGACGACAAGGTGAGTCCAAAGCCTACGCTTTAGCCCCCACGACAATCGTCCCACTAATAAAAATGTTATGTATATGTATTATTTTTTGGTTACGTCGTTTTTCATCTCTGCCTTTCCAACAATCTGGAAATTATTTATGAAATAAACTTTTTTGATTGCCTGAAAACAAGGTTAATTCCGGGTTAATTATTACTATGTTTATTTGTAAGTCCAAAGTTTTCATCCAAAAATATTGTGCTGTTTAGAAGTAACGCTCGGGTAAATTGTAACAGACATAACCTTGAAATATACACGCACGTTGTTAGCAATACCAAAAACTGCCCTTAATGATAGGAATATGAAGAAGCATAGCGCCAACAGTTGGACGCAACTTGAACTAAAAGTATCAAGGGGTAGCGCATGTGTGCCATATACTTATGAATTGTATATATGTGACGAATTTTAAAATCAATATATTTATCAATAAATTGGATGAGCAAAGTGGAAAAGATATGTAAAGATATACAAATATATATTTATATTTTTTTCTACTTTATTTATCCATGTTATTGGTCATTAGATTCAATTTCAAAATTCAAAACAAGTTTAGAATTCACAGAATAGCACACACGTAACATAATTAAATGAAAATGTATTCAAATTAGCGTCAATATCATCATCTATATCAGCCAAAACATCTACAGCAAGATCATTCACTTCTTATTCAGGCAACAACACGGAAAGCACTATTTTTGGTTTGAACAAATTTCGAAGACGACGTAAATAATCTTTTGCCCGAAAATGCAGAAAGCATGCTCGATAACTACTTTTATAGATTTATTTATAGGTAATTTTCCCCAAGAATGGATTTAATTCCGCTACTAACAATAACAAATTCCGCATTTCGTCTTTCGTAATTTGGTGAATCTTCACGTGATGCGACAATTGATACCCGGGAACCAGCCACCTCTGTTTGTTTAACTTTATAGCCATTGGATTTATGTTTGCAAATCAAATATATATTTTGTCACTGTTTGACACTTTGAATTTTAAAACCGTCTAATTCAATCACGTGTGCCGAAACGCAACGCCAAAAGTTGGCCGCAATTGCACATACCTGGAACATAAATCATAATTCTTTATATTCGTTGAGAAGATTTGAGAGGGCCTGTCTCTGACTGACATTTCACCGTCTTATTTTGGACGATAATTGTTTCGACTGACGATAGTCCACCGATTCATTTATACTTTCGGAGCATTCTTTTTACTTGTAACTCTCTCTACGTGAGAGACATGCTTCTAGTTGGCACCACCAGCTTCTTGATATCTTTTATACACTGCTCTGAATATTATTTCGCGGACAAATTTATGCGCAATTTAATATTGAAACATGATACTTTTTACAAATTTTTCATTTATATTTTCATTACAATTAAATTTGTCAATGAATAAAGAAATTTATCCAGGGTGTCATTTACTGATGTGAAATCTGAACCCCGCCCCACTTTTTTGCCAAAAGTCAACGTTGTGAGACCCTCTGAACACAGGTTTTCAAGTATGCTCTGTTTATATGTATATCTGTATCTCCTAGTCATAATTTAAAATTAAGGAATCGACAATTGTAATTTGTTGATTGTGAATTATCTTTTGTTGAAGCTCCTTTAGCCTTAACAAATACATTGTCATTACGTATCTCGTGCTTTGCACTCGATTTTTTCCTTCATATGGAGAATTGAATTTAACTCAATTAAATTTAGTTTGATTATAATGGATTGTATTGAAGTAAAGTGGACCGAAGTACATTGAATTGGAATTGATGGCGGTGGATTGAATTAACTGAATTGAATTTGAATTGATTAGATTGGAACGAATTGAATTGTAGCGAATTAGAATGCATTCGGTTGAATTAGAGTGGATTCAATGGATTATATTAAAATAAACTGGAATCGATTGAATTGGATTGAAATTCATTAATGTGTGCACAGTCACAAGAGCAATTGAAATCAATAAAAATGCAAGCCGAACTGATTTAAGCGCTTTAGAAGATGATAGAATGGAAGTTGAAAGTCAACATCATAGAAACGGTAGTAAAACCAGTGATCGGACAGAAAATATTTCTGATGATTCCGATGAAAATGACGAAAAAGATGACGAATATGGCGTGCATAAAATGAAATTGAAGGTTCCAATATTAGTGTGCCAACTAGAACTCAATGATTTTATTAGAGATCTTGAATTACCAAAAGACGGCGCTGAATTTGCTGCTTAATTTCTAAAAAGAAGAAATCTTCTAGAGACAAAGACAAAAGTTTCATTCTATCGCGACAAGGACAAAGAATTAAGAAAGTTTTTCGTTAAAGACGAAGGGACGTCTTTAGTGTACTGCACTGACGTTAACGGACTAATGAACCACTTGAAGAAAAATGTGTACAGCGACGAAGAATGGCGACTTTTCATTGATTCGTCAAAACGCAGCATTAAGGCTGTTTTACTGCATAACACGAATACATACGCTCCTATCCCTATAGCTCAATCAACGGTCATCAAAGAAGAATATAACAATGTTAAAATGCTTCTTGAAAAAGTTAATTACACGAATCACAAATGGCAAATATGTGGCGATCTCAAAATCATAACAATGATATTAGGCCAACAATCGGGTTTCACGAGAGAGCAATGCTTTATATGCCTTGCGGAATAGCAGAGATCGAGCCAATCATTATAGAAAAAATCATTGGCCTTTTAAGAGATTCATTCAAACCTGGTTTTCATAATTTCATCAACCAAAGCCTCGTTGATCCAAAAAAATTTTACTACCACCCCTCCACATAAAGCTTGGGCTCATGAAGCAATTGGTCAAGGCTTTAGACAAAGATATATATATATCCCTTAAATTCCCTAATGTTTCAGACGCTAAATTGAAAGAAGGAGTCTTTGATGGACCACAGATTCGAATATTGACAAGAGATACTAATTTCGTGAGCCACATGACGAAAATTGAAATGGACGCTTGGGAAAGTTTTAAAGCAGTAAACCCAAATTTCCTCGGTAACAAAAAAAGTCCAGACTACGAGAATATTGTTGCGAAAATGATAAGAAACTACAAAAAGTTAGGCTGCTTGATGAATTTAAAACTTCACTTTCTAGATTCCCGTCTGGATAAGTTTCCAGAAAATATTGGCGATTTCAGCGAGGAACAAGGGGAACGTTTTCATCAAGACATAAAAGTGATGGAAACACGATATCAGGGTAGATGGGACGAGGTCATGGTGGCTGATTTTTGCTGGATGTTGAAAAGGGAAACGAATCTGGGTCTTAAACGTAAGCGTAACCCTTTGCATCGTTTCTTCGAAGAAAAAATGACTGAGAACCGTACGCTTACATAGCTACACGTGTGGTTGAATTTTACTCGGCTAGGTTAGGTTAGGTCAGGTTTTGTTAGGTTAGGATAGGTTAAACCTCTATATAGGTTAAGCCGAAGCTGAATGAAACGGTACCGCAAACACAACGGGATTTATTTCTAGGTTAGGCTAGAGTTGACCCATTCGAACTAGCACACATTTGCTACTGGGAAAATATGCTTCCAGAGCTTTACGTGTAGTTCAATAAATTTCTGTTAATTCAGGTTAGGTGAGGTCAGGTTCTGTTGGGTAAAGTTATGTTAAACAAGTTGATATCAGGCAAGGATTTATCCTTCACAGTTGTCGACATGTTTTTGAAGTGAAAATTTGCATCAGTGGCATTACTTTGAAACTTATTTGCCTCAGTGCATGATTTTTCGTCATTTTTTGAGGTTGTGGCTCATCCATGTCGTGATGGGTGATTGTTGATACCGAATTTGAATTCAGCGCCCCAAAATCCATAGGCATACGCGTATCTTGTTATCAGAACCGTACACTTTTTTTGTGTTTCTGTGTAATAAATGTGAGAGTGACTGTGTGTATAACTGTATAATAAAAGTTGTAAATTAATTGCAGAAATCATATATCAAATCACGTGGCGCCATCTACAACTCAGATTAATGCTTTGCATCAGAGTTAATGTACATATATCCGTGACTCGTTTTCGTGTTGCTATCTCGTGCTGTGTGCCACTATTTTCATACGGAAAGTATTTTTTGGGATTACCGACACAATTTATCATTTTTAAAATTAATATATTTATGCTTAGAGATTTAAAAGATTCCAAATTTTCACCACCTTATTGATAAGAAGGCGCCAGTAAAATATTATTTTCTTCTTATGATATTATATTATTAATACATTATATATAATAATATAC
>NC_046657.1:39712224-39718099 GCF_010883055.1 Belonocnema kinseyi
AAGATGTGGACTGTGACTGCACCATATATCTAGTCGGGAGTGGTGCTGGCTGAAAACAGATGATTTGGAGCGATTCGCGCGCCATATGTTGGTCATTCTAAGTACTTATTGAACTACCCTCGTATTTTTGTGAATTTTTTATGATAGTTAAATTAAAAATATTAATGTAGTTCTTGTAGAACATAATAAATAAACTTTTTAAATCTATTGAGAAAAATTTTTTAATTTTTTTTTATACACTTTTTACGTTTGAGAATTGCAGCTAAAGTCAACCCCTCGAAAAGTAGGAAGGTATGCGATGTTAATAAAATGTCGATAAGGATTGACCTGAAACAGAACAATCAGGCAGTTTTAGATTCAGTATAACTGCAGCAACCCATGTAACAATAATTTTTAATCTACATGAGACAATATAGCGGAATAAAACAAACAAAAAATCGGCATTTTCTTCGCCTTTTTTGGCAAAAAATGTATTTTTAATGAAAATTTGTGTATAATTTTAGTTCCATGGGTTGATATAAGTATACAAAATATGTTTTAAAAATTTCATAAGAATCTGTTTAGTAGTTTTTGAGATTTCGTTAACACGGGATGTAAAAACGTTGTTTTGGGAAAAACACGATTAGAGACTTTTTAAATAGAAAATTACAAAAAAAGTTAACTTACGCTTAATCAGCGATGCCTGGACCATAAATAATTCCTTCAGACTATTCCAAAAGAGCATTTTCATTCAATTTAGTATGCCTTCTTTGTTTTCTACTCTCCTTTGAAGCATCAGTCGAGCGGCGGTTCTCTCTGATTACGCGCTCCTGGTCGCGCGTACTGACATACAAAGCGGCCATTTCGCCGATTCCAAAACCCGTAACTTTCATAATTTTTAAAACTGGTCGAAATCCTTCATTCAAAGTACGTCCTCATTGAAAGTTCGTTTCATTGCCATAACACGAACGTTTTTTTAATTTCGATCCTGGACGCCTACTACTTTTATCACTATGCTACACTTTGTTCGCATCCATTGTAAACGAGAAATAAATTAAAAAATGCGCTTGGAGATGTTATACTTTCGATTATCAAAACACGACTGTTGCTTGAAAATTATGAAAGCAAAAAAGTATCATAAACTATTTTTGTGTTTATACTTTTTTTATAAAGGAAGCAGCAAGTAAACAACTGACTCACCGCGCGCGCCGAATTAGCTTGTTTATGTAGATATGTTCCAAGGATAGAAACGTATAGTTAGAATATTCGGATCATCTTAAAATTTCAGAATGATATTCTTACATACATATACTTTAAAAAAAATGTAAAATTTTTTTTTTTAATTTCTGAAGTAGAGTACTGCCTTAAAAAGTGTTTTTATAATTATAGATAAATTATATTATTATATTTACCAATACAACTGAGAATGAACGCCGAAGATAAGACCAGGATATAGAAAACCTTCATCTTTTTGAATTCAAGGAGGAACTGCTCAAAGCAATAGGAAACAACTCGATTTACAATCTTCGTAATGAATATTCTTGTGCACCATCAGATTGTAAAGTGTGCACTGTGGTCGCGGTCTTTTTGTTTCCGAGCCCCGAGATTGTTGACGTGTGGTATCAAGATTCGATAAGAGTCAATATTTTAACAATCTTTTGAGTTTCAGGGACGCTGTTTTTCACATGGTAATTTTCTATATGATCTGCTATAATTGATGAATTATTATCATCGTTGGGTGCTTCGAGAAAATATGTTTTAACCTTCTTCAAAAAATAGGCCAGTCACGAAAATCTTGAAATCATTGTCATCGCTTTTCCATATTTTTGTAAAGACTTATTAAGATTGAAGGTCAAATCATCGACATACGTAATTTGGTGATTTAAAATTTTCTTTTGTTAAAACTTTTTCGGCTTCAAAAACAAAATCTCGTTATGTTTCTCTTTTGTTAAAGCTCCTTCCACTTTAACGAACACACTCTCATTATGTATCTCATGCTTTGGACTTTATATTTCTAAATAAAGTTCAAACATTATTTTGGAATATTACTTTAATATTTGTTACATATTTTTATTAAATTTCATTCATTATTACCCTGCAAAACGTATATAATTTAAATAACTGTGTATTATTAACATTCATAATATGCATTAGTATTCAAACAAAAGTATTTCAATTGTCTTACTTTTATCATTAAAAAATGCGCATTATATTGAAATAAAAATTATTCCTAAACCTTTAATTGCAACTTGTGTCGTTTTTTCATCAATTGAATTCGTTTATATTAACCCTTTCTGGCATACATTTTTCAGGGAAACGAGTTTTTATGAAAATTGGTACATAGGGGTTTTTGGGGTCGCTCATTATGAATCTGAACTCAGATTTTGAAAATTAAAAATGGCGGGTACAATATGGCGGCTAACGTTTGGCATATTTCTTTATTTTTTCTGAAAATTGGTATACGGGGATTTTTAGGATCACTGATCACGAATCTGGACGCAGATTTAGAAAATTCAAAATGGCGGATCTAATATGGCGAGCAAAATTTGGATTTTTTTTAAATTGGTGTTCAGGGGTTCTTGGTATCTCTAATCACGAATATGAACTTAGATTTTGAACATTCAAAATGGCGGGTCAAAATTCAACATATTTCTAAATTTTGTTTTGAAAGTTGGCACAGGCAGGGGGTCGTTGATCTTGAATCTGTATTCTAAATGACAAGTATTTAGAATATTAAGATTTGACAAAATATACACCTACTCACCTAAAACATGGATTCGTCCCAATTTTATGAATTTTTAAAATCTAAATTCAGATTCGTGATCTTTGACTCCAAAAATCCTTGTAAACTAAAAAAAAATCCGAAAAACTTGATTATTTTGACCGCCATATTGGATCTGTTAGTTTGGATTTTCAAAGTCTGATTTCAGATTCGTAATCAGCGACCCCGAAAACCTCTGTATACCAATTTTCAGAAAAAAATCCAAAAATATTCCCAATTTCGGCAGCCATATTGGATCCGCCATTTTGAATTTTCGGGGAGCCCAAAAGCCCTTAAGTATTTATTTTCATAAGGATATAATGCAAAGTTTTTTCAATAATGAGTTTTGTCAACGAAAAAGACTTTTTTCATCTTTGTTTATAAGTATTAACAAATTATTTACAAAATTTAGACTCTTTGCACACAAATTTCAATTTTCTATCATCCTGCTAGCATAAAATTAAAAAAAAAACCTGTGTAAAATACAATAAAAACTACTCTGAAATCGTGAAAAATGATATGAAAAAGGTGGGAATACGGTATTCCCACCATGCCGCAAAGGTTTAAGGGGGAATACCACTGTGAAAGCGTGAAAATGAGTGATTTTCATGACTTTTTTTTGTTGGTAGATATAATTGTTTGAGGGGAGACAATTAATAATTTATTCAGCATATATTCAGCTATATTCACACAGGTTTTTATAGTCCATAAATTTTTGAAATATTCAAAGAAAAAAGAATATCGAGCGATTTTAGAAATAAGTGAAGCTCAATATAAAATAAGACGCAAAACTGCCTTAAAATACTTGTTTGAGATTTTATTATTAACATCTAAGTGCATCAATAGCGAAACAAATTAGAGCGAGCAGTAGAATACACTAGTTTAGGTAGTATAGTTGGGTTCGAATCCTCAGTGAGGTTGATTTTTCAAAGTTATAACTGGTGCGATTACATGTGTAAAGGACGCATTAGCGGATTGTGTAATAATAACTATAAACAAATTATGCCTTTTTGATAAGTAAAAATTTACCAGAGTTATAGAATGTCTGAAATCAAGAAAACATATGAAAAACGCAGCCGGCTTGGCTGCGTATTCCGATAACAAATTAAATTTCAATTAAAAATAAAAATCAAGACATGGTATCGACATATATCTAATTTCAGAATAACGATTTATAAAGTTTAAATTAAAAACGTTTGCCGATTCCGGGATAATGGACTGAGAATTTTCTGATTAAAATTTCGAAGGATTTCAAAATTGGTGTTAAATAGTGAGTCTAAATCGAATTTTTTAGACAAACAAAAAATTTCTCTCTAGAGATAGCAATGCTAAATTAGAATAAAAAATATTCGAAAAAAATACGTTGGTTGCAAAGAAAAGAAAATTTAGGATCGCCAGATCAAAGTAGTATAATAGAATTATTTTTTGATAAAAATCCGAAAAAAAGATTTTTTTTTCATCAAACGATATATTATTTAATTCTGCAAATATCAATGCTAAAATAATGAAAAAATTATTACAAAATTAATTTGCTCATTTCCAATGTTATTTTTGTGATTTAAACGTTAGGCGTACAGTCTTCGCAGCAGCCTTACTGTTTTTGAACTTCTAAATTATATCCCTAACCTCAGTGTCGCGGGCTTTCTTAATTGAATTTTCTACCGCATCGTGTTCTACATTGCAGTTATGGTGCCCAATTACATTATCTCCTAATTATTTACTAAAAGAGTCTCTTGAAGCGTCTAGGCTCGAGAGTTTAGTTACAACGACAATCCAACGAAACTTATATATATATATATATATACACTCTTAAGCCTCGTTGACCAAACAGACAATCACACTGCCTAACCAACTATACATCAGTTGGACAATGGACAAAGAGACGGCGAACATGGGAGGTGATGATGACCTCCTGAGTCTAGATGGAAAGTTGAGCTCTACTCTCAGTGTGTAAGAAAACTTCGAGCCCTTGTCGTATACCAAAGACACCCAAAACATCGCTACAAAAAGAGCTATAGTGAACGACTCATCTGACGATGACAACAACTCGGACAAGGATTATAAACACCAGAGAAAGAGAACCAATTCATCTGCTAATGACGAAAAGACACACACAAGTGTCAACAAGGGTGTCACCACCAAGTCAACAAGGGAGAGGTGTAAAACTACTGATGATTTGTCCAAAGAAGGATTTACTGCTCCAAGCAAGTCTGGTACAAAGACTAGATCAGGGAGAAAACCTATTGTATTTGTAGATGATCCACCATCCAAAGGTGGAGCTACAACTAAGGGAAAACAACCAGGCAAGACCGCAGCATCAGGAGCAAAAAAGATCCAAAACAAATCCCATCCTCCTGGGGTCAACCCTATAAAAAGATACACCATCTCGCAACAAACAGTTGCATATATGAGTGATAAGGAACTTTTTCCCCTCATGGACTTAGATAAGCAATACGAAATGTGGTTGTCCGACAACTGGGAGGGGTTACAGTATCCTCCTAAAGAGCTCAGAGCCGAAATGTTTAGGAATTGCCTACCAGACATAATAAGCAATATGGAATATATGGAAAGATTGAAAATAGCATCAAACAACTTTGTGATTGCTAGAATGAGGGCAGGACTACTGGATAAGTAGAGTGATTACAACTCGTTGACGATAGGAGAAATACTTCCTTTCCCTTCTCTCACTTTCAGGCCAGCGGAAGTAGGGTTATCTGAAGACCTCCGCAATATGACTGGTCAGTTGTACTCTCTGACTGTCGGAATGAAGGAAGGATTTGAGTTGTTAGTTCGGGCCATAAACACTTTTACAGCTGCCTCTGAGGGGATGATGAGGGACAATGCACAATCTCTGAGGTCTGTTTCAGATCAGGGAGTGGCAGAAGTCAAATCATTGCTTAAGAGAGCAGCTGATCTTTCCAGACCTCTAGCCAGCATGATTGAACCTCAGACAAGCTTCTCAAGTCCTCCTATACTCTACGCGGATGATATTGACACTATGGATACTACAATTATGGGTGACCATGGTACAATAGACCCCCAACCAGGAGTCCCTTACAAGAGGAAGAATAAGTAAGAGCATAATCTCCAAAAATAAGATATAAATATATAAAGAAAAAAAGAAAAAAAAAAAAT
>NC_046657.1:39718199-39738622 GCF_010883055.1 Belonocnema kinseyi
TAGAGCTCCAAGGAGATTATGTTGAAAAATAAAAAAAATTTACCCAAAAAAAATTGTTTTTATACTTCATTCTAAGGACTTATTGAACTACCCTCGTAGCTTTCTTTTCAAGCGTTCAAAGTAGAATACTGCCTTAAGGCGAAACGGTAGATTTGGCTGAGCACGGCAATGACTGCAGTGACATCTATAAGAAAATTGGAAATACAGTCTAGTGTCCCCTGGCAAGTATGAAGACAACCACATACCCGAAAATTGGTAGGATTCGGTTGGTAAAATTTTTAACCTCTTAGAAAGAGAAACTTAGCAGCGAGAGAGACAGACAATATTCAACCATTTTTATCAAACCATTTTTCTCGGCTTACCTGCTCAGCTGAAGGGATATATAGCAAATTGACAACTAACTCGTCTACACAATATGCGCGTGGAATATCAAATAATGTATTCGCATGCAATAAGAACAAAATTAAATTAATAAAATTGTGTTTATAAATTTTTCATGCGCCCACAAAATCTTATTTTATGAACAAAACACGTTTTTTTGGTAAAAACGATTTTTACGAAGGTGTTTGTCTGTCTGTAGTGTGTATTCTGTAGGCACGATAACTTTCGAAAAATTTATCAGATTAGATTCTGCTTTAGCACACTTTTTTAAGGTCTAAAAAGAAAGAACAAGTTCGCAACCCAGCTATTTTGGATCAAAATTCAAAATGTGAGCACGTTTTCAAAATGTTTGAAACCACATTTTTTCAAGATTTCAAAATTCTATGAACGGTTATTCATAGTACTCAGAAACTCAAACAATTTATCCTTATGACTTTTCTATAAAAAGAAAATGATCAGAGTTAGATCATTTTCAAAATTTAAAAAAACGAACTAAAATGCACATTTCAAGCCAAACAACGCATGCTATGAAAAAAAGTCAAAAAAAGAAAAATGTTGATTTTTGAAAGCCCTACAAGGTGATCATAACGACTTTTTAAATTTAATCGAAAAGTTGAAAATTCAAAATTTGATCGTATCAAAACTTTTCGAAACCAAATTTTTTCAAAATTTCAAAATTCCATGTACGGTTATTCATAATACTCAGAAACTCAAACAATGTATCTCTATGACTTTTTTCTGTAAAAAGAAAATTATCAGAGTTAGAGCATTTTCAAAATTCAAAAAACAAACTAAAATGAACATTTTAAGCCAAACAACACATCATGTGAAAAAAAAAATCAAGAGAAAAAAAAAGTTGGTTTTTGAAAGCCCTATAAGATGATCATAACAACTTTTCTAATTTGGTGAAAAAGTTGAAAATTCAAAATTTGACTACCAAAAATGTTTAAAACCACATTTTTTCAAGATTTCAAAATTCTATGACCGGTTATTTATAGTACTCAGAAACTCAAACAATTTATCCTTTTGACTTTTTTCTATAAAAAGAAAATTATCAGAGTTAGAGCATTTTCAAAATCCGAAATAACAAACTTTTATTAACTTTTTAAGGCAAGTAATATAACATTGAAATCGGAAAAATTCATAGATGCTGATAATGCTATTTTCAAATCGCTAGTTGAAAAATTAAAAGTTGAAAAATTTCCTTACTTTGACATTCCTGTGGACAAAAGACCCTTGCTGGAGTAAGCTCACATACACTAAGGTACATGCATAGACCGAAAAGTAGTAGAAAAAATTAAGTCGGCGTCGCGCGATCAAGCAATTTCATTCAGCACCTAGAATCCCAAAACCTAATCCGCTTCAGGAGGACGACTGAAAATTCTACAAAAATAAAATATTCCAAATAGATTTCGATTTATTTTTAACAATGCAAAAAACAAAATTTGAATTAATGCATTATTTTGCGAGTGGTTTTGCTGAAACTATTTGGAGGAAGTTACCGTTTCACCTTAAGCTTCACGCCACGCTGAAGAGTTTACTTAGAAGTGTCCCACATGTGAACGTGAACATATGGTTCGTTCCCAGATGTGCAGCGATACCCTAGAGGACCTTGTGAATGAAACGGTTACGCAGCTGCTTGACGTTAAAGTGACGAATCTGGCTACTCTCATTTTAACCACCTTATTCTAAGAAGGCTTATAGGCTCACCGCCATAACTGGGACCATAGAGACCATTGAGCTCCCTGGGTCCGCTAAAGAAAATTTTCATTTTTACATTTATTCCCAATTTGATGTAGGATTCAACACTCTTCTTATGTTTATATGCATTCATATTTATTTATTTTTATAGATCCATTGGTAAAAAAATGCAAACTAAAAGTTTTATTTGGAAACGAGGCTTACAATTTTTCCTTTTTTTTCAAGTTTCACAAATTTTGTGGATTTTTTTTCAAAATGATTATTTTTACTTAAAATTTAGCTAATCTATTTTTTCTTTATGCGTAATTTATTTAGTAACAAATTCAATTATTTCGGGTTGTACATTCCAAAAATATGTTTCAACGAATTTTTCTTTTATGACAAATTTTATGGAAAATTTAAATACTTTTTGGTAAAAGTATCAACTATTATACTTTTGGGAGAGAATTAATTTTGTTTCAATGATTTAACAGCTGGGGTCACACTTTAAATATTTTGTAGAAAAATTATCTATCTGTTTATTTTTTGGTTAAAAGTTAATTATTTAAACTGTAAGTGTAATAGTCAAATGTTACATTAATAAATATTAAATGTTCATCAGTTCTGTTAGACACATAAAAATGAAATTCCATATCACTGTCCTTCAAATTGAATTGAATTCTTAATTGTGCATGTGTCATTATTGCCGCAACAAAAAAGTTGTTTATAGAAAGAAAAGGAGCAAAAGCGCGGAATCATGTTTTTGAACATCTGGAAAGAGATGCTTAATTTTAGGGCCAACATTATGAATTTTTTAAAATAAAAAGCTTGATATTACAAATTTTCATTCTTCGACCCTTAGAAAAGCGTTGAGTTTTTTTTTTTTAATTTAAAATTTAAACATTTTAAATAACCTAATCTTTATTTTATTTAAACATTATTATTTAACATAAAAAACATTTTTATTTATTTTTTTTTATTAATTATTATTTATATTTTTTCATATTAACTATTTTAAACATTTAAAGAAGTGAAAAACTCTTGTTATTTCATGAAAAATGTTATATTATTTTCAGATTTTTCAATTCAATCAGTAGATAAAGAAACTCACTTTTTAGAAATATACATAAAATTAAAAATAAAAATCGTTTTGGCCCCTTAAAATGATTACCAAAGGTTTTATGCTGAAACTTAGTAGTTTTAAAAAATCTATAAAAATTGACATGACTTATTTAATAAGTAGAATAAGAATTTTTAAACTTTAATATTTAATTTGTTTACCCAAATAACATATTAGTATGGTGTATAAACTTTATAGCTTAATTTAAATATTTAAGATGTGGTTTACAGTTTTCACCGGGTCTGTGAATAACATATTATAGATAACTAAGCTAATCTATCGGCATTTAAAAAAATTAAGAATATTTATATTTTTTTATATTTTTAAATTTTTATATTTTTAAAAAGAAAACATTCAATTTTCCATTTCAATGTGTATTCTTAACAAAATCTGTACTAAACGAATTATATTTAAAACAAAAAATATTTTAAATATACATTATTATATAAAATATAGTTGAATTTGTTTTCAAAAAGACACAGTTCCAACAAAATAGCTGAATCCTAATCCAAGAAAATTAATTCTAACAAGTGGAATTTTTAACCGAAAAAAATTTTTCAAAGTAGACGCGTTTTCTAATAAACAGTTCACTTTTTTCACATAAAATATCAATTTTATTCCAAGAAAATTTATTTGCTACCGAACAGATAAATTTTCAGTTGTAATGACGAATTTTTAATCAAAATAGACTGATTTTCAACCAGTACCGTCTCTAAACAGAAGAAAAGATTTCGTAACAAAATACTGGACTTTTATACAAAATAACAAACTATTTTTAAACTAAAAAGATATATAGTTCAATTTTTCACCGAAAAAGATTTATCAGTCATGAAAGAAACAAAATTTCAGCTGAATTACAACTTTAAGGAATACATAATTTTGATTACAAAATAAATTTTTAGAATGAACATTTCTGTTTTAAATTTGTTTATTCAGTTCTTTTTACAGATATATAAATGTATAATTTGGCTAAGATTCTTCAGAAAATTAACAAAATTTAAAAATTTCAGGTGTCGGAAAACTATGATATTTTTATTTTTAAGGATGTTAAAAAAATTTGTGAAAAATTCTAATTAGTTGAAACGACATTTGGAACTTTTAGAGATTTAGCAGATACGTTATAAACTGTTTAGAACTATGTATTTAAAAAAGTTTGAAAAATCTTTCAAATATAAAAAGATTGCCCTTAACTCCTGAAGAAATTTTCGAATTTTGTTGCGATCTTCCAAAATTTGGTAAATACCTCTCTGAATTTTCTTTCTAGATTAAATTTGCAAAACAATAAGTGATCAAAAGTCATTCTAGGTATCTAAACAATTTTTTTTATTTTCTTGAAGCCATTCTAACTTCTTAAAAAGCTTTTGATATATTTTTTAATCCTTTAAAAATTTATATATATTTTTAAGTTTTGGAAATCTAATAATTAAATTATTTTTGAACCATTTTCTAAATCATTGAAAAATATTCAATTTTTATTTTAAGTAAGATAATAGTTACTTTTTGTTAAAAAACATTCCTTTTTGTATAAACTGTTATGGTTAATAGTATTCACTTTGAATAACTCTAGAAATGAGGTTTTTTCTGAAAATTTAATTTCTTGTCCTCTTTTGAGTTAAAGTCGGTTAATATCTATTTAAATTTATCAAAAATAATTGTTTAAAGTAATTATTTTATCCTAACTAGGAAAAAAGTCAAGTAATTAACAAAAATCGGCAGCTGCTTTGTCTTGAACATTTTAGCTTTCAAGTTACAAAATTGGAATTCCCTTGAAAATTCAACTACTATGTTGAACATCTATTTTTTGTCTATTACGTACATTTTAGTATTGAAAATTAACTGAAATATTTATTTAAATTAAAATTCTTCTTTCTTGAAGAAAAATCCAACTGTTTGGTTGAAAGTTATTTTTCTTTTTTTGGATATTAAATTATTTTGTTTAAAAATTTTGGAACAGAAATAGAATAGTTAAATTTTCAATTACCAAAGGACTTTTTTCTACAAAAGAAAAAGGAAATTTCAACAAAAGAGTATAGTTTCTCACCAAAGAGATAAATTTTTAACTATAAATTTTAATCATTAATCAAAATATGCATTCTTTAGAAAATAGTTAAAATTTAGAGCCTTCATGCAAAAAATTACTTTACACCACAAAAGATTAATTTTTAACAAAATTCAAGAATTCTCGACCACAAAGTTAAATTTTCAACTAAGAAACATGTATTTTTAAACAAAAAATATTAATTTGCTACTAAAACAGAGGAACTTTAAAAAAAATTAAGAATTCTCAATAAAAAAGTTGAGTTTTCACTTAAAAAAGAAGATGTTTGAAAGAAAGAGATTAATTTAATGCGAAAAAGATTAATTATCAATAACATTCCGGAATTTTCAACCAAAACGTTGAATTTTCAAACAAAAATATTAATTTACTACCAAAGACAAATTAAAAAAAAATGTTAACTAAAAGGTTAAATTATCGAATAGAAAAGGAGAGTTTTTTTAACGAAAAGATTAATTTACTACGAAATACGACGAATTTTTAATTAAAATTAAAAATACTCAACCCATGAGTTGCATTCTTAATAAAAAAATATTTATTTTCAAGCAAAAAGATGAATTTATTAACAAATACATTTATCATCTTAAAACATGTTACAACTCAATCTTTTTCAATTACAACTCAAACTTTATGACGTGATTGCATTAAGAAACACCTTGAGAAGATAAAGTGAAAAGAGAATGTCCTTCAATAATGTACTACACAAGAATCAAATGATAGGTAGTCGGATCTCGGAGCAAATTCCAAACTGTCACCCCAGAGAGGCTGGAGTGTTTTATTTTTGGGGGATCGTTGTTTATTGTCCCTATCCGGGGATAATAATTCCTTTTGTAGGTTATGTGGAAACTAACTTGGAAGAGGGTGTGAGGAATAACATTGGGACTTTATAGGTTCGAATAATTTTATACTTGTGTTCTACCTAAAAATAAGGAACTGAGTAGAGAAGTCCTGTGCCAATTCCCCATTATAAGGTTTCAGATTATTAAACGCACACTCACGATTCTGTTGTCGAAGACAACTCTAGTCCTAGGTACAATATTCACGAGCACCTAGCTCCAACTTTAACCTTCCTTCATGTTAAATCTAAGTTTACAGAGAAGAGGCAATAGTTGGTTTAGAACCTGAGTTTGTCTCGTACTCTCTTAGTCTAGAGAAAACCCCTATTTCCCTTTTCCCTGTAAAGTCGGATTCGAACTTTCGATTCAGATTCTTCTTTGTTTTGAGATACGAGGGAGAATCTTTCACTCTGGGTCTCGTCGCTCCAGAATGATGAAAGAATTTTGGATCGTTTCCAAAAAATAAAAATCGAGAGAGGTCATATGGGATTGCCCCACATCGATTTTTGCCTACAGGATCGAAAAGATCTACTGATTGACCTAAACACTTGTCGGACCCAATTTTTCCTAGTTTAACGTATTTTAGCGGTATGCTTGCAAGTGTTAATTAGGAAAACTGAGAAGGAGTCGGGTTTACGCGTGCTACTTTCTGTAAGGATTTTTAACTGCAAATTTGACTCCTAGGTTCCCCAATAACGACGGTGCTTTGGATGACCCCGTGTATCCGACCGGACGGGCAAGTAACTCTCGATCTATCACCGATCTCTTATCTGGAGAAAGAAACTTGTTGAACTGTCTGAATTATTTGCCGTTAATTTCCTTTATTAATGTCTTGTCGGACAAGCGTGAGACAAGAAATTAGTCTGCAGAATTATGAAATGCCATCGAGAATAATTCTTGATTCATTTACTGATATTGATGCTTACTAATTTATTACTTAAAACCAAAACTATTAGGAATTCTACTGTAGGTCTTGCCTTTCAACTTAAATTAGAAGGTGTTTATTACGCATGACCTTTAGGTGTATACGGAGGCCTGTCATATTGGGAATTTTTTGAATGGTGGAAATCGATTTATTCCTTTTCTTTTATTGAGCGTATCAGTGAGAGCCCCCCCCCCCCCCAAGTAGTGTCAAAGTTTATGAAGAATGCCTCAAAGAATATACCAGAGGCAAATCTAATACTTTCTCTGATGAGAATTAAAAATAAAATTGCCTTTGTTCTTAACCCCTTGACAGTCGGGCAAAAAGAACATATCGTATTAAAAATTGAGGTTCTGGGGTCGCTGCATCACAATCTAAGCTTGTATTTATAATTTAAAAAATGTTAGATCTAATTTCGCGGACATTATTTAATAAACATTTTCAGATCTTAAAAAATTGGTGTTATTTAGTTACTTGATTAGGTTTTCAATATTTTCGCCATCTTGAATATAAAAATGCAACATTAGATTTCAATTTAAAGACCTCGAAAATACTAGCCACACAAGCACAATCAAAGCGTAACACGTTAAATAATTGTTTAATGCTAACATTGTCTTATAATTGAAAAAGGCACTACTTTTTTCACTGAAACAGCTTTGAATTTTTTGTAATTTTTGAAATTAAAATAGCTTTAAATCTTGAAAATATTTAAAAATGCCGAATATCTTTTAAAATAACTGGATAGCCGTGAAACGCCAATGGACAAAGTTCTGGGAGGATTCTCCTAAGAATGTAATAATTATTTGATTAACACTTGGCTAGCGTAGTTCGACGATGAACATAAAAATCGGTTGAATCAAATTTGATGAATTTTGTATATATCAGCATTCTTTTTACAGAATCATCAGAAGGGCCAAGAAACAACTGGAGCCTACCATCTCCTAAATCTAATAAGGTGACTGAAGAGGATGTCGCAACCCTATTCAATGATTGGAAATATAGGGAATATACATATGGCGATGATTTTGGAGAACATATGCCTATGTCTCCACCTTCTACAGTACATTCTAACCAGTATAATCAACATGTACCAACCCAACATCGTGAGTTCAAAATTCATGTATTTTGCAAAAAATTAAAGCAAATTTTGAAAGAAACTTCTTTTTGTCGTTTGAAAACTTATTTTTCAAATGAAAATCCAACTATTTAATTTTTTGTCAAAAATGTATATTTTTCACTACACAATTAAATTTGTGGATCTAATTTAAAAATTAGAGTTTTTTATAAGAAAATTTGAATTCCTACTTGAAAACACATCTTTTCAGTTTAAAATTAAAAAATATTATTGTAAATTTTTGTTTGATCACCAATTATTTTTTTGCTTGGAGATACATAAATTGAGTTATAAATTCATCTCTTCGGTTAAAAAGATAACTATTTTGTACAAAATGTTTTTGTTCCAAGTTAACTTTACAGGTTGAAAATTGATCTTTTTTTAGTTGAAAAGTCAATTTTTTATTTTTCTAATAATTTATCTGTTTATCAAAAAATTCAAAAATTTGGTTCCAATTTTTTTTCTTTGAATTATGCGGTCAAAACTTTTACTTAAGTAAACCCGGTTATACATCCACAGACTAAGTCAAGTGACTGATAACACTAAGATGTTATAAGTCAATGAAATACAACAGTCATTTTTTGATGCTCTCTTAGAGCTACTGTCTTTGACTCCACAGGTTTTTAGTCACTTGCTTCCTGCTGACCAAGAAAATTTCTAACAATGCGACAGGTGTTAAATAAAAGCGCCTTCTGAGCTGCTGACAATACCCTACTGACTCCTAAATGTTCAAGATGTTAATTTCATCTTTCGTGCACATTTCCTGTAGCCGAAATCACAATTGGAAATCACAATTGGAATGTATCTATAGAGAGGCATCCATTCTTTTAAGAGTCCTAGGTTTAGGACAAGTTGTAGGACAACCTTGTCCTGCATCGCAATGGCGAATCCTTCCGTCTTTGGATACAGAACACTCTTTCTGAGCCAAATATTGGATGCCTCACTATCCACTTCTATTTGATCTGTCGTTTTGGGGTGATCGCCATGGATGGCTTTTTGCCTTCATTGTATTTTTAATTCCACTGTTGTTTCTGCCCTGATATTCAAGGCCCCATCTGAGGACAAATTTTGAAGCGAATAGTCAAGATCTGCTTTACGGATGCTACTGTAAAGCAAAACATTTCTTTTGCTGTTAAAATAGTATTGCAACTGTATAACTTGTGACTCACACTGTTTCTTGACATCTAAAACACCCCTACCACCTAAATTTCGTGGTAGAACTACCCTTTAAATCGCTGAATTTCTGTGATACAATTAAATAAAAAACATTTCTGTGTTGAAATGTTGTCACAGACTTATGCTGCCCAACATGTCGCAGCCTGGTTTTTACCTTATCATTGACGGACTGAGTTGCAGTCAAGTACACGATGAAGGGACCTACAGATTAAGGTGGGTTCCGAACCACCAGAATCTCAGTAAAGGTACATTGAAAAATGTCTAGAGGTACCGGCGCAGGGATTGAACCCCGGACCTCTGAGGTGAATTCCGAGTGTCTAACCAACTGAGCCACTGAGACTCTCAATCGAATTATTATTATTATTATTATTATTACAGGTAAGGGAAAAACATTACAAGGGCAATGTTGTCACAGGCTTAAAATGGTTACTGCCCAACATGTCGAAGGAATTTTTGGTTTAGAGTTGGATTTTATTTGATTATTATTTACATCATTATTACATTATTATAAACTAGTGTCAAAGGCTGAAGATGTGAACTGCATGTCGAAGGCAATTTTAGTAAAAAATAGATTTTATTTCATTATCTTGCACGATGCTTTCCTAGCATATATTATCAGTCACTAAGGGATTTTTGTAATGCAACCAAGTGATCTGATGAGAACAGTGTTCTCCGAAAAATTGAAAAAAACCTGTTTTTACTACATCATTAACGAACATAGTTGCAGTCAAGTACACGATGAGGGGACGTAAAGCTGAAGGTGGGTTGCGGCCACCAGAACCTCGGTAAAGGTACATACATAAAAGTCCAGAGGTACCGGCTCAGTGATCGAACCCTTGAACTCTGAGGTGAAGTCTAGGCGTCTAACAAATCTAACGAATCTAACCAAATCAGGGGTCGAATTTACACCGAGGAGCGAAGGGTTAGTTGCACGCAGTTAAAAATGTTCTCGAGGGGGGGGGGGGGGGGGGCTGAATATTTTGCCTCTGAAAAAGCGTGAAAAAATCATTGCAAACTCATCAAATTCAAACGCTGGTCATCAAAAGTAAGGTTGGCAACCCTCCGTTCACGATATTTTCGGGGCGACAGTTTTTCTCTACCTAACAGTTCTACGCGCGTGCTACAGATGAGTCTTTCTTCAAACACTATTTTCTGCCTGAGATTTTACTGTCTCATAAACATTTTTTTGAGGACTTTTGCCTCGTTCGTCCTGAGCTTATGTATTTCTTTCGCTTGGTCACAGTTTATTTTCGATGCCAAAAGCGTGTTCGCGCGTCTGCAACCAGAGACCAACCCTCACTTTTTCTGATGTTTCTCCGTCAGCGCGCAGTTAATTTCTTTAATCGCTGACCTACTTGAAATGCCTACAACTGTCTTGGGTTCATTCACAATTTATTTTTCTGCTAGTTTTACTAGCCTGCCCCATATCTCATTGCCTTCGTTGCCGCTGTGTCCAGGCAGCCGAAGCAGAGTAACTCAGTTTTCTATCGCTAGCTTATTCTGTGCCCCACAGCAGTCTTATTCTCGTAGTTTGGTGGTCGTTTTTTAAATTAGGGCCATCTTAAGAACCCTGATGTCTGAACAGATTCGGATGTTTCTCTTATTGCCATAGTCATTTGCCTTGTAGGCTCTCGCATTCTCCTTGTTCCTAGAGCCATCTTTAAACCAGTTGTCTTTATCACTGGGCAGGTGTACTTTACCGTTAACCCATTCTTCTTTTATGGATAGGCTAACTTGGTACTTCTTGTCAAAGTGTTAGCGACGAGTGGACATTTTGGCCCTGAGCATTCTCAGTGTCGCCCTGCTCGCGATGTCTATTCGTATCTGCACTACTGTCGAAATACTACTATCGTTTACCATATTTAATCTCCAGGCCGGTCCTAATGATAAAACGAAAAAGCTACAAACCTATTGGTACCGCCAGAGCCATTGTGGGTTTCTAATTCCAGGCAAAAGTGTATAGTGGGCACGAAATTGAAGGAAAGTATTAAATTTCGCACTGAACTAGAAACTGGCGGAATATATTATCCTTCTGCGCGAGTTGACAGTTTGGCACATTATCTCCAATAACTCCATTATCGTTTTAGGACCCGTTCTATAGTGAATGATCTAAGTCCCAAAATAAAAAAGGTTCGTGACGAGTCTAGTATTTCCTATAGTATTTTGTTTTGATGTCTTTCTGTGTGGTTAGGTTAATAATACTATTCGGTACGATAATGCGGATATCAGAATTAGCTTTACCAGGCAAAAGTAGGATGCAAATCCTTTGTGTGTATCATTTTTCAAACTAATTTTGTCTGTTAAATCATTTAAACGATAACAAACCAATTTTTCAAGCCTTTTTTGGGATTAAAATAAATAAGCGCTTATTACAAGCAAGCCCTGATTACCTTTACAGAGGTGTATTTGAAGAATCCTTCGATATCGCGAGGCCGTTCTGCTTCATTTGTTGTTCAATTAGGTTAACTGCTCTGCTTAGGGCCATCCGCACAAGACCATGACGCGAATACACCTATTGAGGATTCTTTCCACTGTTTTTAGTGGAAAAAGATGTGAGGCTTATGGGACGGAAATCCTTAGGTGAAGTTTAACTGGACCTGCATACCATATGTCAACTAAGCTGATCCCATGATTAGCCTTCCTATTCCTTTACGTTCCGCGACTACCTCCATCAGTTGTGTCGAAAATAGCGCACGCAGCTGGATAATGTTGACTTCCTTCGCCTACATGCAAGTTCTTGGATTGGCTGCCTTGGGGTCCCTGTAACAAACATTAGCATCCCCCCTGAAACCTGAATGGCATCTCAAACTAACCAAGGTTCCGTAATTAGCGAGCTACCTTTGTGTCTCGCAGACATGCTCCTCTGCAAAATAGCAGATGTGCCTTTGATGTGGCGCAAGTTAATTTGGGTTATGGTTAGATACGGAGCAGTCGCTTAGATGTGCTTCCGAACTTCCTGTGTCCGGACAGGCTCCTCATGTGCCCGGAAGCAAGATCCTCTTTCGGGGGTTTATCGTGACTGGTGATTCGCCAAGATGCTCTTAAAGTGAGGGTTTGAATCCCTCCAATCGCCGGGAACTATAGACGGATCTTCTAGTTTGCTCGGCAACCATTCCGTTGCTCGCACCATCTTCCGAAGCAACTCAACTTTACCCACGTTAAGGGCTGCAACTTGCCAAGGCTTTGACACGAACACAGACTTATATAGCCAAGCTTGAGTCGCTTGGTCTGCTGCAACAAAAAACCAAAACCTCTCTCCTATAGAACGAGATATTGATTATTGGCCGTGATTTGAGGATACTAATTCTAGCCCCCTTCAGGTGGCCAACCTGAAGAGTTTAAAAATTTTGAAATGGTTCAGTATGTAAAATTAATTTATATTGGTAAAAATGATGCAAGGGCGGGTGAAACAGAGAATAATTACGCTCCTGCAATGATTTGCGAATTCCTGGGCGAATGGGTTATATTGGTATGAAGTACCGCTGTGCGAAACAGGTGCCGATGCGTGCGCAACCAACTTAGGCAGAAGGGATAATCAAAGCCACGGCGTTTAGACCAGGCTGATAACCAAGGATCGAGGAGATCGTCAGTCGACACCAAGCATTAGCGAGAAGTAGCCGTTTGGTTTTCGACTCTCTCCTACGAGGAATTATTTCGAAGCTCACCGTGATTATAGATCATAACGAATCTAGGTAAGGAGGACCGGGAAGGACTTAAGGGTGTTTTGAATAACATTAAACTAAAAAAAATGAATTATAAACTTTCATTTCATTTCCCTTAATTGCCAATTCGTCTTCGCTTTGATAGGCTGAGACTATACTGGAGGGTTACCCGTTTATCCTTGCGTCACCCATTCTCATGGGAACACAAGGGTCCCAGTGTGCAAACCTTTGACTATCCCTGCAAAAACGACGACTTGGTTCAGATAAGGCGGAAGAGAACGCCCGTACACTCTGACAATTTTTGAAACCTCGTCTGTATTGGCAACTTGTTAATTGCAAGAACCAATGTAGCGAGGACAAACCAATTCATAAGAAACTAGATTTGGAGCGCAGTGGACCTTCATTAGTTTTATCTCACAGAATCATGAGCTTAAACCTGAGTCCTAGTCCTGTTTATCGACAATGTATTCGCCGATGCTCCAGCTTCTCCAGCTGCTCTACTGACTGGGTGCACCTGTCTCTTCGGTCTTTTCTTTATGAAACCGTTGATGCGTTTCTTCTTTTTGGGGTACTCATTGGCCGCTTCCGTTTCTATACACACATTCACAAGGAACCTCAATCCCTGAGCTCCCCGAGAGCTAAATCTTAGCAACCTCCTGAGTTCGACACATGATCCATTTTGTTCCCATGATTAGCTAGGGAAATAAAAGTTCCAACCCTGAGAAACCCTGCATGCAGGTGTAGGACTAATTGCTCGCGAAGTCGGGCGGTCCCCGTGTTAGTTATATGTAAGCACACGCAGGCTGAGGTCCGTTTGACCCTCATACCCCACACGATTAAGCCACCCCACCAACTAAAAGGT
Source organism: Belonocnema kinseyi (assembly GCF_010883055.1). Taxonomy (NCBI): domain Eukaryota; kingdom Metazoa; phylum Arthropoda; class Insecta; order Hymenoptera; family Cynipidae; genus Belonocnema; species Belonocnema kinseyi. Next base: position 39,732,009 of record NC_046657.1, read on the forward strand.
CATACCACATCCCCTAAGGAAGTAATTTCTTCCTTTCTATGCTGCATAATATTTCTACGCTAAAACCAAATATGAAGATGGATTTCAAAAATTTGGAATGGCGGATCCAATATGGCGTACAGGAAATAGTAAAATTGTTTAGGTCTGGATAAAATTGGTGGCAGTTGGGTTTTTGGGATCACCGATTTCATATCTGATGTTAGATTTGTAAAATTCAAAATGGCTAATCCATTATGGCGGATATGAATTATTATAAATGTCCTGGCCTACATAAAATTGGTGATACTTAGAATTTTGGGGTCGTTGAATCGAAATTTGGGGTTGGATTATTAAAATGAAAAATGGCTGATCCAATTGGTTCCAATTCGGAACAAAGTTTCGATTTTTGTTATCCAAATTTAAAAAGTTCCTTACACAATAATGCAGGGTCTTGAAAAAGTAACTTTTTACTTTTCTTGACTTTTTCCCATCTCACGCTTTGTTTGGCTACAAATTTTTATTTTCGTTTGGTTTTTTGAATTTTTAAACTGCTATAACTTTGATCTTTTTTATTTGATCAAAAAAGTAATAAAAATAAATTGTATGCGTTTTTGTCTGCTATAAATAGCTGTCGAAAGATTTTGTATATATTAAAAAAAGGGGTCACAAAAATTTTCAAAATGCTCTAACTTTTTGAAATTTCGTCAAATAAAGCAACAACGACAACAAGAAAAACGACGGTGAAGGTGTTAAATAAGAAATAAAGAAAAATTTTTCTGAAAAGTTCAAACACATGAATCTTTCCGAAATTGTAAAATAGTTCATTTATAAAAAAAACATCAAAATCGAATTTTTCAAAATTATCTTATCAAGATTCTTCTTAAGAGAATCTTTCGCTTTCTTTTTAGACTTTTTCCATTATTATTATTGGTATTCATCTCTATGGTAAGAAGTCCAAACATTTTGTCCAACTCTGGTCTATAAGTTTGTGGATTAACTACTGTTGGGTAGGCGAACATATTCCCATAATTTAGAGACAATCGAAAAACATGACATTTTGAGTTGGGGCAATTGAGGAATAATGCCCCATATGGAAGCTAGTATGAACTACATAAAATGCAAATAAATAATATTGAGTATTGTCATTCAAGAAAGGTTTGTTAATAGTGAAACAATTATAACTTTTTACAAAGCAGAATGATTTAAAGAATAAGATTGTTCGACGAAAATGTAAATTCATATGTTCAAATTCTGGAAGGTTAACTAGCAGATTACTAGAACATGATCAAAAATGTATTTTCTAACGAATTGCCGAGTCCATACCGTGTTAAATAGGGGCTGCTATTATTTTATATAAGCGTATGGCTATTTTATTAATTTTTTCCTACAAATTCTTTGACTAGTTTATATTATTGCTTATAATGAATCATTATGATAAACGTTCTCCCTCTAGACACCAGCAACCGAAATATAAATTCTCTGACCAGGCCCTATCAAGATAATAGTAGGAATATGGAGAAGCATAGTGCGAACAGTTGGCCAAAATATCAACAGAAAGATCATTTACCTTTTATTCAGGCAACAACACGGAAAGCACCTTTTTCTTTTAAACAAATTTTTTGGACCACATAAATAATCGTTCGACCAAGTATGCAGAAATTATACTCGATAACTGCTTTTACGGATTTCTCTGTAGGTTATATTCGTCAAGCGTGGATTTGACACCGCTTCTCACAACAACAAATCCTGAATTTCGTCTTTCGGAAATTGGTGATGCTTCACGTGATGCGAGAATTGATGCCCGAGAACGAGCCAACTCCATTTAACTTTATAGCCATCGGAATCATGTTTGTAAATCAAATATATATTTTAGCACTGATTGACACTTTCAATTTTAAAACCTTCCAATTCAATCACGTGTGCCGAAACGCAGCGCCAACAGTTGGCCGCGACTTGCACTATGCCTGGAATAATAATCATTATTCTTCATATTCGTTAATTAGAGTTGAGAGGAGCTTTTCCTGACATATTTGTGTGCAATTTAATATTGAAACATGATGCTTTGTACAAAGCTTTCATTTATATTCTCATTCAAATTAAATTGATCAATTAATAAAGAAATTCATCTAGGGTGCCATTTAATGATGTGAAATCTGACCCCCCCCCCCCCACACGTTTTTGCTATACTTCAACGCTGTGAGACTTTCTGATCCTCGAAAAAGCAGGTTTTTACGAATGTTCTATTTGTATTTCTATCTGTATCTGCTTGTTAAAATTAAAAATCAAGGCATCAAAAATTGTAATTTGTGGATTGTAAATTGTCTTTTGCTGAAGCACCTATACCCTTAAAAAATACATTTTCATCACGTATCTCGTGCTTCGCACTCGATTTTTTCCTTTATTTCGAGAACTGAATTCAAGTTAATTAAATTGAATTGGATTAGAATGGATTGAATCAAAGTAAAGTGGAGAGAAATAGATTAAATTGAAATGAACTGAATTGAAATTGATGACAGTATTTGAATTAACTGGATTGAATTGAAATTAATCGGATTAGAACGAGTTGTATTGTAATGTAGTAGTAAGCATTGGGATGAATTAGAGTGGATTTAATTGGATTGAAATTGATTGGAGCGGATATGACTGCAATGGCTTATAATGAATTGTAGTGGATTGGATTAGTGGTTATTCGGATTAATTGGAATAATTCAAATTGAATTGTAATGGATTAAAGTAGATTAAAATGGATTGGAATTACGTGTATTACAATGGATTAGAGTGGAATAAAATGGTTTCGAATGAATTGGATTGGAATAAATTAATTTGGAATTGATTGGATTGAATTATGGTGGACAGGATGGGAATAGCGTGGAGTGAAGTTAATTTAATGAAGTGAATTGCAATCCATCGCATTTGAGTGGATTGGAATGAATTGGATTGGATTGTCATGGATTGGAGTATCTTGGAATAGAATTGGCAAAAGTTTATTGGATTAGACTGCATTGGATTGAAGTGTATTGGATTGTAATAAATTGGTTTGTATAGGGTTGTAAATGGATCAGATTAGAATGAAATCGATTGCATTGCAGTGAAGTGGATATGCTCCGATTGGATTGGAGTGTCTTGGATTCGACTGGTTATGTAGTGGGTTTCAAAGCATTGAATTATACTGGAATGAAATGGATTGCAATGAATTGAAGTGGATAGCATCGTATTGAAAGGAATTTGAATGGATTACATTAGAGTGGTTTAGGATGAATTTGAGCGGAGTAGAGTGGCTAATATTGAAATTTGAATAAATTTAAATGGATCAAAAGGATTAAGATGGATTTAATTAATTGGAGGAATTTAACGAATAACTCTTTTAATGTTGGCCTCTGTAGCTCATCAGTTATTTGCGGCTTTTCCACATAGACGAAAGTCTTCACGTAGTCCCATAAAAAAAAAGTCCAAGGGCTTCAAGTTGCAAGAGGAAGGTGGCCAATCAACGCTGCCCTTTTTCGATATGATTCGTGTATCGAACATCCTCCTCAATAAATCGATGGTGTTAACGGCCGTATGAGTTCTAAATAAACAATTATATGTTTTTTCACGTTACGGGTTATCACTGACACCTTTTACTTTTTAGAAACTTTTTGTTTAAATGGATTCTTCTCATTTGAAAACCTAGCTAAAAAATCCACATTGTTTTATTAATATATGTTAATTATATAATATTAAACTATATAACATTATCTAATGAGAAGTTTTTATATGTCAGATGTAAAATGATTTAATAGGATTTATGGGATTCATAGGTTAGTTTCGATACTTACGGTAAAATATTTTATGAAGTTGATACCTATCAATGTTTCTTTCGCGCTATTCATTTCAATAATTCCAACGATTGTTTCCATGATTTTTTACGATTGGAATGTTGACACAGATCCACACACGTATCATCTACACCAGCCCCCTGGAACTCTGAGCTGAAAATGTACAATGTGTTGACGGTGGCCGTGTGGCGGCGCCAGCTATGCAGTTGGCCTATGGTCGTTGCAAATGTATAACAGAATAATAACGTTTAATTTAACAATACATTCAAAGTAATTTACTGACAGTGTTAAATAATTTTTGAATATTTTGAGTTATCTTTTCGACATGTTGAAACTTTGAACAAAAATCTTGAAGTGCGTTGGTTTTGATTGTAAATCAGGATAAAAAAGTAATCGAGAGCAGGAAAAAGATAACAAAGATATAGGTATATTGTTTTGTTGTTTAAGTTTTTCTATTTTAAAAAATATTATTTTATGGTAAATATTAACTGTACATACTGGGCATTTTTCAATATAATCTAAATTAATGTCTTTGTACTTTAGATAATGAAAAATGATATCTTAATATATTTTTAAGTTTGAAAAAATGAACTAAAATTATAAATTTTAAAGAAATTAGATTAATTAAAATGAATTTATTTAAAAAATTGCTTTTCGACATAACTCTTTCAATGAAATTAAGCTTAAGATTTATGTCAAAAAAGGAATTTTCGTTATACTTGTTTTTAAATAAAAAATAAACTACAGGATCTTATTTTAAATAAGAAATCGCAACATAGAAACTAAGTTTTTTAAATAATTTACAAATTGCTATTTTTTGTCCATTTTACATTGATTTATTTTCGTCTATCAGTGCATTTAGGTTTTAAGTTATTGATCATAATTATTTTAAGAGAATCTACAAAAAAATGATTAATAAATGTTTATTTTCATTTTAAATGTTTAAATTATGTCTTTTAAAGAATACTTTAATGAAGATATAAATTATTCTACAGTTTTGGATGACTGTAATGTAATAAAGAGAATCAAGCGCTTCGTGGGTGCAATTTTATAATTTTCTATTTTAAATTTTATATATTTTTTTGAAATTTTTCTGCTTAACGGACAATAAGACTGGGAAGGTTCAAAACCATTCAGATTTTATTTTAAAAGGTTAATTTTAAGTTTTGAACACAAAATTAGAAGCCTTTGAAGAATATTTAAAGGTTTTAGGAGAACATTAAAATTGTCACAAGATACCTGTTAAAATTTTTAATGATTTCTTTATTTTGAAGAAGGTATTAAAAAAATTGAAAATTGAATCAAAATTACAAAAAAATTGTATCATGCTTAATGAATATTTTCAACTATTCAAACGATCGCAAGTTATTTTTAAATTTGTGAAAAAGTCAATTTTCTCAATCTAGATTGTTGAAGATTTGGAAACAGGAAGCTCGATTAAAATTACGAAAGGTTTCGAGAGAATAAAATTTTTTTATTAGATTCTCAGAAAAATGTTAAATAATTTTTTATTGTGAAAAATTAACTTTAGGATAATTTTCTAAAAGATTTCAAATTATTTCCAAAAAAATTTCGAAAAATAATCTGGGAATCTTGAAGGCGAATTTGGTTATCTGTAAAGTATTTTAAGAAAAATTGGGACAATTTTTAAAGATATTTAGAACGTTTAGATATATTAAAAAGATTTTCAAAAAATGTTTCATTTAATGATTATAAAAATTTGATGAAAAATGTAGATTTTTTACAATTTTGTAAAAAAGAAGGTTTTTATGAATTTGGAAAGGTTTTTAGAAATTCAACCAATATTTTTTAAAATTAAAACTACCAATGAGATTTTCATAAAATCTTTGAAGGAAAACAATCAGCGATACAGCATTAAAATTAAATAAGAATTGCAACTTTTAACTACAGAGAAAAAGGAAAATATAGTCCTGGTACCCTTCTTTTGTGATGGCTTTCAGCACCTTCGTCGCATTTGCCTTAATCTCCGAAATCGTCTCAAATCTTCTTCCTTCGAGGGGTTTTTTTACTTTTGTGAACAATAAAAAGTTACAAGGAGCAAGGTCAGGTGACGCGGTGCATCTTCAATTTTTCGGTCAAAATCTCGAAACAAGATCCAACTGATATCCCACACTCTTCGGCAAGCTCCCTAATGGTCAGACGTCGATTTTCGCACACCAGGGTGTTGATTTTGTCAACGTGTGGGTCGTCAGTTGACGTTGAAGGACGCCCAGGACGTGCATCATCGTCCATCGACTGTCGGCCACCCTTGAAACGTTCATGCCACTTGAAACATGCAGTACGCTTCATGGCAACATTACCATAGGCCGTGTTGAGCATGGAAAATGTTTCAGTTGCAGATTTCCCGAGTTTCACACAAAATTTCACAGTAATTCGTTGCTCTTTCAGACTGTCCATTTAACAATCTGACAAAGAAACAAAAACACTCTTTACTTAAAACCGTGCAGCTTATAAACAAATGAAGATATCTGCGACTGGAATACAGCGTTTTAAACAACTGATCTATACAAATTTAGCGACACCAAGCGGATTCTCCAGAAACCAACTCGAGCCGCGAAATTCAAACAGTCCGCGTATTTTTTGAACAGACCTCGTATTCTTTTCCAAACTTTACCTCGAATTCTTCTCCAAAATTACTTATAATTAACATTAACATATTTTGCTCCATTTTATAAATCATTTTAACAAGGTTCATTGCTTCAACTTGAAATAACATATGATATTGATAAATGAGGAAGCACATTGTGTTCATTAAAACACATAATTTCTTCATTAAAATATTTGAAAATCCAAAATGTA
>NC_046657.1:39738722-39752699 GCF_010883055.1 Belonocnema kinseyi
GAAATGCATTTGGATTTACGTCTAAAAGCAATGAAGTTTACGATTTTGGCTAATTATTTTTCATTCAGAAAATAATACTAATATTAAAGATTACTATCTTTGACCCAGAACTATTGGAAAATCATTTTTATTTGAAAAACATTCTTTTTAACACTTTCGCTGTACAATATTTGAATTCTAGGCCAACTGCATAGCTGGCGCCGCCACACGGCCACCGTCAACTCTCATGACAATTGTTTCCCACAGCCCTCCAAAAAAGTGGCATGGATCTAAACAGATTTGAACATAGAAAATTGCCGGACGAGTTGGGTTCCCCTCTCTTGTTTTCACTGTTGCGGGTGGGTTTGCGCATAATGTTCGCAGTACCGCGACTCGAGTGTAATAACAATTGTTTTAAAACTTGGCAAATGTAGTAGATCGTCGATCAAGATCTGGATTCTTTGAATCAGATATAGTGAGTTTTGTATACATCAGCAGTCTTTTTACAGAATCATCAAGCAGGCTAGAAAACAACTGGATCCCACCTTCTTCTGGAAATAATGCGAGTTTTCATGCACATGATGAATTAGCAATGCTATCAAATAATATGGCTTCCCTACAACATTCATATGGCAGTGATTCCAGACACCATACGTCTATGCCTTTGAATCCTGCAACACATACAAGCCAGTTTAATCAACATGAACCTATACCATACTGTGAGTTGAAGATTCACGTATTTTGTCGGAAAGTTGAACATATTTTGGCAGGGGAATCTATTCTACGTTTCAAAATTAATTTTTAACTAAAAATACACTTATTTTATTTTTCGTTGAAAATTGATCATTTTAATAAAAAATTAACCTACTTGGATCCAATTCCAACTAGCCTATAAAAAATTTATTTTCCTGCTAGATCGTTGATGATTCCAGTTGAAAAATTTTGGGTTAGAAATTAAAATACATTCTTCAATATTCGTTTTCTCTTATTAAAAATCCACTTAAAATTTTTTAAAACTGTTTTCTTTTTGGTAAAAGTTTGCATTTCTAAGTTAAAACTAAATTAATTGTTTATTTTTGTAAGAAAATTTATATTCCTAATAGAAAAAGAATCTTTTTGGTTCGAACTTTTAATGATTGGGTGAAATATTTTAATATTTTTTGCAAATTTGGTATCTTTGTTGTTGAAAAATTGAATTAAATTTTATAATTAAAAAAAATTGTTTTGGGTTTCAAATTCAATTATTTGTTTAATGATTAAGTTTTTAATTGAAAATTAACTTTTTCTTTACAAATTGCGTTTTTCGGTTAAATAATTCTCTTTTTACTTAAATATTCAATAATTGGGTACCAATGTTCTCCTTTCTTAACTGCGAAATCTCTTTTCATACAAATGTTTCATTTTGGTATGCAAGTTATTCTTTAGTTGTAGAATTTCTTATTAAAATTCACCTTTTTCGATTAAAAAATAAATATATTTGGTAAACAACTTCAATATTTGATAAAAAATTAATATTTTTTATCATTTCAAAGTTAGGCGAATAAGACTTATAGCACCAAAAAGGTTTTTTAGAAAAAAAACACTAAAATCCAAATCTAAAGTCGATTTTTTCAAATTCGAAGTAACGAATATAATATGAGGGTCATCAAATTGTAAACATGTTTTGATCTGGTTAAAATTTTTATCTTTTCTAGTTCAAAATCCAAATACAATTTTTCGGCTATTTTCAGTAACAAATTGTCGTCTTTTTCTATTTAGGAAGAAAATGTAAATTATTTTCTTTTTATTTCTCAGATTTACTATTTCATAAATATATATTTTTTTTATTTATGAAAGAAATAATATCTATAAATCGTTTTTGTAAATTAATTCGTTATAAAAATATTAGGGGACAAAAGTTATTTTTCAGCAATTGCAAACCTCAATTCAGTGTTTTGGTTCAATATGTAAGCGGTTTCAAAATTTTCTTACGATTACTTCAATATTGGTACTAGTTGGTAGTTATGTAATCCAGTTTTGAAAAAAAATCAGATTGACACTTCAAAATTGTCAATAATTGATCATTATTTAATCATTTTGATGAATAATGAACTATCCTGGGGAACGATCACTGAAAGGACATTCCTTTCTTTGATTCCACACAAAAAATGGGCATAAAACGTCAACTTTCGTGTGTTCGCGATCTTATGTCCGAAAGAAAGATGTCAAATACAAAAAATGGTGAATCCGGTATAACAAACCATAATGGAATAAATGGAAACCAATTTGTGCAAAATTGCAAAATTAGTTATTTTTTAATATGATCTGTCAAAATGCCTTATTAAAAAGTGCATTTCTGCAAATATTGGACTTGAACTAGCAGATTTGATCGCATTTTTTTCAGAATCATTCGGTTCTACGTTAATTTACAGACCGAATTTGGAATTAGAATGCATGGATCTTTTTTATAGTTGCTGAGATATTACCTTCAATTACAAAACCAATTGACACCTGAGATTATTCCTATCCAAATTTTACCAGCTTTGAGACAAAATTCATAAAAACAACTGTAGATGCTGTTTTGTATCCAAAGTCCGAGAGAAACGATGCCATATGTAATGATACGATTCACATTATCAAGGCTAATATTTGTCACAGGGAAGTAGTACCCGGAAATTACCGTCAGATTTACACATTTTTTTCTTTATTTATGTTATAATTGTATACTTTTAAAATATGTAATCTTCTGTTTTTTGTTCCAGATGAGGAGCATTCTTCTGTTATGCATTTCAATCCTAGCATGCAGCCTTATCCTGTCTTGTATCAAGCTCCTAACGTGCCTTTTGCTCCAGCCATGTCTTCTGATCATGCCACGTCTTCTGTTTATGCCACGTCTTCTAATTATGCGACGTCTTCTGGCTCTGCCAAGCAAACTCTTCATGCCAGGCCCACGCCTTCTTCTAGCAAACCCCCCTATTCTACACTGTTTGAAATGTCAATAGAAGAACTTAGATATGAGCGATTTTACCCTATAAATAATCGGGGCCGGGAACTTGCAATTCAATTATACGAGTTTTTTCCCGGTTCAAAAATTCATTTGAAAAATGCGAAAGGTGTTCTCGAACCCGAGCTAACCGGAGTATACTTTTTAATGGCACGAGTTAATGGTGACGCCCTGGCAATGGTTTATAGACTTCCTAATAGAAACACGGTTTTACGTGCGTTATATCTGCCTCTTGGTGTACTCGAAAGACGAGCAAAAATAAACTTGTTCTCCGGCCAGGTTAGCAAAATAGAGAAACAAGAAGAAAAGGACACTCCATTATCATGGAATTATCCAATCAAAGCAAATTTTTGGAGGGAAACTGTGGATGTTCCTATTGAGCTAGCTTACCACATCAGTTTCAATTCTCCGAGCCTGCCCCCCTTTAATTCATTATTTGGAGTGAAAGTTGGCTACATACATAATTATCGACTCTATCCCATTGGAGGTTCGGAACGAGAACTCTTAATTGAATTATACACTTTTGGTCCCAAATCAGGAGCTTATTTGAAAAATGATAGTGGATCAAAATACGCTATGCCGCCCCTAACAAAATATGTATTGGCAGAAACCAATGGTGACATCTATGCGTTCTTAAAAAAAGGAGAAAAAAAGCAAATAGTTTTTCGTGGACTACATCGCGCTAAATCTGATCGTGATGGGAATGATCGAGCAAAACTAAACAAAGTCACGCACGAAGTTAGCACATTGGATGTAAATGAAGCCAATGCACTTTCATTAGGAAAAGATGTAACATTTATAAAATCTTTTGAAATGAGAAATATCGCCTTGGTAAGGAAGCCGAAAGATAAAGTGGATAGATCAGTTCGACCCAGAAAGTCATGAATTTTCAAGTCATGACCGATTACATGCAGAATGATATTACAAAACTGCGCTTTCTAAAAAAAAATTTTAACTGTTTTTCCAGAATCTTCATATTTGCGGGTTAAACTTCCTACTTTTGGTAAAACTTTAATTTAATTTTTTGTGTTTAACATTTTTTTTGTTTGAAAATTTTTATAAACTCTAAATTTATACTTACAAATTTTTGTTCAAAATTTATCTTTTGATTTGGGTGAAGAATTTTCTGTTTTAGTTCAAGATTCAATAACTTGGTGGAAAATGGTTTTTTTGTTTTTAATTAGTCTTTTTTTTTAGAAAATTTATCTTATTTTGTGAGTAATTTCTTCAAGAGAAGGAAGGATTTATTTTAGTCCTCCGTTCATTTTTATATAGCTTTTATTTTAAAATAAAATGAAAGTGTCGATATATAATGCCGACATTTCGACACGGCTTTGTGTGTTTCTCACAGCTTTAAAATACATAATATTTGTTGGAGTATATTTAAAAAGCAAATTATTATTTGAAAGAGAGATTTGGATCTGAAACATAGCTAAATACTTAAATACCTGTATGATGTAGAATAAAATTATTATTGGTGAAGTTAAATCGTAGAAGTATAAACTGTCATTGTTGATAAAAGTCCAAATAACATAACAAGTTTTAAATTTTGGTTTATAACTTCATGCGCAAAGGAAGCTAAGGTTAAAATACTTAGGACTCTACATTTTAGAATAAAAACGAAGACATAAAAACTTACAATACTTTTTTTTTTATTGTTAATTTGTTTGCGACGGACATAATGAAACACAGATGATTCGTGAAAACAGAAACCAAGGTTAGGAACTTAGAATATATATAAATTAAACAGAAACAAACGCTCAGGTAAGATTTAACATAATCATCGTAGTACATATATTGAGCGACGGCAAGACGTTTATAAGAGATATTTTCTCTCGCTAAAAATTTTATGTGTTGTAATTAAAATCGAAAAAGCGGTTACAATTCCAATCATGTTACGAAAGACCAGTTTTATTGTTACCGATTTCATAATCTCTTTTTTGCTCAGATATTCGTATCTTTAATTTCCTGCAGGTTTCTCCGATATAACCTTTCTCACAAACTGTGCATTTAATCATGTAAGCTACGTTAGATAAATTTTTCTTTGCATCCTTGTCTTTTTTTTGATGAAACAATTTTCTAATTAACGGCTATTTTTAAAATAAAAATTGATGTTAAACTTTTTAAGAGAACTTTTAATTCTTTCAGATAATCCTTGAATATATGGAATATATGTTTGATATTATTGGTGACAATGGAGATCCCATTGGACAACTAGATGCTTGTTTATAAAAATTATTGTTAAAGCAAAAGGCAGAATTGTTAAAGACCATTCTTACAGAAATTAACACTTCGTCTATTAGTATTTTTGTTGAATTCATATCACTTGTTAATTTACGTTCTACACAAGCTAAGGCTAAATCTGACGGTATTCTGTCAAACATTGATACCACAAAACAATCGAGTGATCTTTAGGTATTTTTACTTCCCTGATTTTATCTTTAAATTTCCGAATGTCTTTAATGAAAGAATTGGTTGATGATCATGTAAATTTAAAAATTATAGCTAAGGAAGATGCTAATTTATAGGTTGGTGCTCCAATAGAGGAAACAATAAGTCTCCATTTTAAAGTTGGTTTATGAATCTTAGGAAGCGCATAAGCTTTGGCTGTTATTAATCCACGTGTTTTTAGACGACATGATATTCGATCCTTAATAAAAGATTTGTTTTTCTATCTTTTAACAATACCATTAACTTTTGATTTAATGGAAGGAACCAAGGTTATGTTTCCTTTTTTGTAGAGAGATATATTCTTCAACAAGAATTGAATACTGGTATTATAATCTGTTCTATTTACAGCATCGGAAATCTCAAAAGGAATTTCTTTATCCGCCATATCTTTAAACCATTTATTTATTCTCATGTTTTTAATTTTTTCAGAATTTAACGCAATTTTTTCTTTTTAAAATTTAAATTTCTTTATACAAGAATCTCTTTTCTCATATTTTAACTTATTTAAATGTAGATCCTTAGATTTAAAAAAAACTTTTGTAATGAGTCCTCATTAATAGTTCTGTGTAACCGGTGCTTTTAAAATATGTTTTTGAAACAATCTTTTTGCGTTTTCCAATTGAGTGTGCACTTTATAGTTATAATTACGCAATAAGAAATTTCTCGCAGAATTAATGATGAGTGCAGGAATAATGGATTCTCTTCTGAATTTGATCAAAAAGGTGTGTTGTTCCTTAAGAATAATAAGTCTCCCCGAATTCGTGGTCTACACACCTACGTCCGACCTAGGTTGCGATCCATACTTTTGTAATATATACGCAAAGTATCTTATGATTCCCGCACGTGACAAGACCAATTTTATATAAGATAATCAAAAGACAAAAGAAAAACTTTTAAATTGTTGAGAAATTATAAAGATCTACAAAAAAGAAAATAGTTTTTTTTTGTAGAACGGAAACTAACAAGTGATATGAATTTAATAAAAATACCAATAAACGAAGTGTTAATTTCTGTAAGAAAGGTCTTTAACAACACTGTCTTTTCCTTTAATAATAATTTTTATAAACAAGTATCTGGTTGTCCAATGGGATCTCTATTGTCACCAATAATATCAAACATAGTTCTTGAATTTGTGGAAAAAAGCTTTATCTAAATTAAATTTTAAACCGGTTTTTTATAAAAGTTATTTTGATAATGTTTTTACTATAATTCCGACTGAAAAAATAAACGAGTTTGTTAAAATTTTCAATAGCATCGAAAAATATATTGAATTTACCTTTGCAATTGAGAAAAATAATATTTTAAATTGTTTAGATCTTCCTATTATTAAAACGAAAAATGAATGTTTAATTACGAATTGGTTTCAGAAACCAGCATCTTCAGGCCAATGTCTTAATAACAATTCTCATCATCCCTTTTCGCAAAAAATTGGTTTAATTAACACTAAGAAAAATGAGTGGTTAGATAATCACAATGCAGATGATAAAGTGTTAACTATTCCATATATTCAAGGATTATCTGAAAGAATTAAAAGTTCTCTTAAAAAGTTCAACATCATTTTTTATTTCAAAAATAGCCGTTAATTAGAAAATTGTTTCATCAGCAAAAAAGGCAAGGATGCAAAGGAAAATTTATGTAACGTAGTTTACATGATTAAATGCACAGTTTCCGAGAAAGGTTATATCGGAGAAACCTGCAGGGGATTAAAGATAAGAATTTCTGAGCACAAAAGAGATTGTGAAATCGGTAACAATAAAACTGGTCTTTCGCAACATGATTGGAATTGTAACCACTTTTTCGATTTCAATTACAACAACATAAAAATTTTAGCGAGAGAAAATATCTTTTATAAACGTCTTGCCATCGCATAATATATGTACTACGATCATTATTTTAAATCTTATCTGAGAGTTTGTTTCTGTTTAATTTCTATATATTCTAAGTTCCTCGTCTTGGCTTTTGTTTCCACGAATCATCTGCGTTTCATTATGTCCGTATTGAATAATATTCATCATATCGTTGAGGTTTTTCTTGAAAATCGATCTAAAAATGGGATTATCAGGGGCGAGGAAAAGTAAACGGCGTCAGAATCCGTTGAATACAACAGTTTTCAATTTGGCCCAGGCTCATTTACCCGAGCGTATTCAAACGAGCTGTACACGGCATGCATTAGATATTTTTGCTCGAAATTTTTTTCTGAAGCACCTTATCGTGTCTTTTTTTAAATGTAATTGGTTTTGTAAAAATTAATTACTTTAAATTGGTTAGAAAAAAATCGTAAAAAATGGGTTTTGTGACTTAAAAATTTGTAAGTCATGTTAATTTTTATATAATGCCATAAAAATTTAGTATGATAATCTTGAGATGCTATACATACGAGAACAAATAATTATTATAGCAGAACTTTTAAAAAAGGTATTTATCCCGACTTGATCTAAAGGTTGAATGGGTGATGATGGATGATCGTGTGTTTCCCGGAGTTTGTAGGAGGCGGGTAGCCCATGACTTCTGGCTGCTGGGGATCGTATCTGGGAGCGATCCTCGGATGGGTAGACTCATGTTGTTGGTGCGCATGGAGAATAAGGTGAGAGAGAGTTAAGCAGTGACAATCGGAGCCACGAGGAAGGCTTACCGGTACCCGAAAAGAGTTTAGTAAAAGGTACCCGGGGCTACTGTGAACTTACCGGCTTCTGAATATAAAGTAAAGCTTTCGGGCGAGGCTGCAGAGAGCTTACCGTCCACTAGAGAGAGACAGAGAGAGTTGGAAGATGGAAGAATTGTGTGAGAGCAAGGTGAGAGAGAAAGAAAGGCTGCAATTAATTTTGGAAGTCGATAGCACTCTTTATTCTCAAAAAATGGTACAAGTACCGAAAGCGACTGGGGGACTCAATTTACCCAGCTGGAAGCCCGAATAAGAGTGCGTGCGTTCACTTGCACGCACCCGCTTTTATTTCCACCAGCCGAGAGGCTGTCCGGCCAGTGATTGGCCCGGTCCTCTTGGCCATTCGCATCGCTGATGGAGGAGCGTAGCGGCTGCATCGTCCATCCCTACTCAACGTAAAGTTAAGCGTGCAGCTCAACTTTAAATCTCGCGGAAAAATGGCGCGTGGTGCGACATTTGAATAAAATTTTGGTGCTGTGTAAAATAATACCTAATTCCAAGACGAAAATACAAAATATAAAATGAGCAAAAGTATAAGTAGTCAAAACTAAAGTCGGTTTAACATGAAATTATAGATAAAAAATCCAAAAATACAAAAGTAAAAATATGAAAAGTAAAATACAAGAAAATACTGAAGTAGAGAAAATATCAGAAATGCATAAATACGAGTAAAGAGTAACGAGTATGCAGGAGAAAAATTAATAATATTTACAGAAAATAAAACGTATAAACGTATATAAAATTGATGTTATAAACTTTGATGAATTAAATAAAATAGAGATTGAAACACAGTAATGCCAGTAGAAGAGAGAGAGAGAGAGATGACGCATTGTGAGTCATGCTCACAAGCCTGGCGCGTGACGGGGAAGCCTTCCGTCGCAGATGCGCTAGGTGTGTGTTTATGATTCTCTTCCTCCCCTGCTATTATGGCTCATGGAGAGAAAGCAAGGTTGTCTGATTGCCACTCTAATGCATTTCAACCCGGCAGGTTTTCCCAGCCTGAGTTTATGTTTTGTAAACACAGACGGGGAATAATTCCTGGCGAAGAAAAAACGGCAAAAGGCACAAGAAAACAATTCGCCTCGTAAGAAACGTTGACGAAAATTGTAAGGCATCTATATATAAGAAAATCTATGACATAACCACAAGAATAAAATTATTTCATATATGTTGATACACTTACTTTGAAAATTAATAAAAAAACACAAAATTCACTGTTAAAAATTTTTGTGAAAAAAACTGCTTTTCGATTGCTAATGGCACAGTGGGAGTGCTGGGCCCGGTGTTTTCGAGACGCCGACTTGTGTGACTTCTCAACACACACTGAAGCTTGCCGCACTGTAGTAACCGACTTTCATTACAGTTAGTGATGTCAACTAACGGTAGATGTGGACAATTTGTTCATTTTTCAGAATTTAGTACAATTAAATCGAGTTCGATGTCAGATAACAAATGTTAAGATTTAGATAGTACGATTTAAAAAATACAACTATTCGTACGAAATGTCAGTACACCTAGCTTTGGCCTTTTCATTAGTGCGTTATAACATTATTTCGCAATTAAGTAATATTCTCAATTTCAGATTTTATTTTCGGACTTAAATATCTTTAAAAAATCTTCCGCTGTATAATAAAAGAACATATTAGTAGGGCCAAGTATAATTGTAGAAAGTTTTTACTAATAATGTAGTTGACCCGACCGCACTTAACATTTTCCAGTGTGTGTTGATTTTTTTTTAAATTATGGACTACACGTAAGAATTTTAATGCACTGTATTTCTTCACTAATATTTAATCATCAATATTTCTGGCCATTTGAAATGTGTATCAGTCGATAGTAAAAACACGAGATTCAAAAATAGACCCGCAAAATCAGTTTGACTTCTGTGGCATTGGCCTGTAGGGCATTTCTATGGAATTAAAGTAGTATTTCCAGGATTTTCTTGAATCTCACAAGAGGTTATACATAATTTCACTAGATTTTCAATATCCGTGTTGATCCTTCGGAACCACACAAGTTACCGCGCTAAACGTTTCATTTTTACTATTCCGAAATAACTGGCATGAAGTTCTTTTGAAATGGAAGCTTCTAACATGTCCACTAAGGGTTTACATTTTTCTTGCACCTTCTTCCCTATTCCTTTACATAGGACCATTTCGCTGGCCCCACCACCCATGCAAATTTACCTTTTTTCGACCAAATATTTAGTGTAGAATTTGTTCAAATTTGTACAGACCAAAATTAGAATTTGTGCATCACCGGAAGTACCTAATTTCTTAGAAAAACAATGGCGGAGCCAGAGAAACGTTTCGCTGGCCCCGAAATTATCCAAAGTTAACTTAACATGGGTGCATTATTTTCGTTTTAATTTACTCAAATTCGTACAATTAACTTCAACCCCTAAAACCTACCCCTGTAAGAAAAACACCATGGCGGGGCCAGCAAAACGTTTCAGTGGCCCCGACATTATCCAAAATCAACTTCATATGGGTGCATTACTTTCGTCTTAATTTATTCAAATTTGTGCAACCAACTTCAACCCTGACATTATCCAAAATCAACTTTATATAGGTCTTTTATTTCCTTCTTAATTTGTTCAGATTTGTACAACAAACTCAAACCCCTAAAAAACAACCCCCTGCTGAGCAAACATCATATCGGATACAGCGCAACGTACTGCTAGCCCGACATTATCCGAAATCAACTTTATAGGTGTGCATTAGTTTGATTTTAATTTGTTCAAACTTGTATAACCAATTTAATCCCCTAAAAACTACCCCCTGTGCGGAAAAACATTATAGCGGTGCCAGCAAAACCTTTCGCTGGCCCCGACATTATCCAAAATCAACTTCATATGGGTGCATTATTTTTTTCTTAATTTGTTTAAATTTGTGCAACCAACTTCAACCCCTAGAAACTACCCCTATGAAAAAAACAGCAAGGCAAGGCCATCGAAACGTTTCGCTGGCACCGATATTATGAAAAATCAACCTTATATAGGTGCATTATTTTCGATTTAATTTGTTCAAATTTTTTACCACAAACTTCAACCTCTGAAAACTACCCCCTGTGAGAAAACCACCATGGCGGAGCCACTGAAGCATTTCGCTGGCCCCTACATTATGCAAAACCAACTTTATATGCGTGCATTATTTTGGTCTTAGTTTGTTTAAATTTGTGCAACCAACTTCAACCCATAGAAACTAGCCCGTTTTAAGCAAACGTCATATTAGATCCAGCACAACGTACCGCTAGTCCCGACATTATCCAAAATCAGCTTTATAGGGGTGCATTATTTTCGTTTTAATTTGTTCAAACTTGTCCAATCAAATTCCACCCCTAGAAACTACCCACTATGAGAAAAACACCTAGGTAAGACCAGCACAACGTATCGCTATTCCCGACAATATCGAAAATCAACTTTATATGGATGCATTATTTTCATCTTAATTTGTTCAAATTTGTGCAATCAAATTCGACCCCTAAAAACTACCCCCTGTGCGGAAAACAACATGGCGGTGCCAGCGAAACGTTTTTCTGTCCCCAACATTATTCAAAATCAACTTTATATGGGTCCAGTATTTTCATTTTAATTTGTTAAAATTTGCACAACAAACTTCAACCCCTAAAAACTAGCCCCTGTGAGCAAAACATTAAGGCGGGTCCAGCGAAATGTTTCGCTAGCCCCGACATTATCAAAAATCAACTTTATATTATGCATTATTTTCGTCTTAATTTGTTCAAATTTGTACAATAAACTTAAACCCCTAAAAAGCGACCTCCTGTTGAGCAAACGTCATATCGGATCCAGCGCAACGTACCGCTAGTCCCGACATTATCCAAAATCAACTTTATATGAGGGCAGTATTTTTTTTTAATTCGTTCAAATTTGTGCAACCAACTTTAACCCCTAAAAATTATTCCCTGATAAGCAAATTTTATATCAGATCCAACGCAACGTACTGCTAGTCCCGACATTATCCAAAATCAACTTTATATGGATGAATGATTTTTTTCTTAATTTGTTCAAATTTGTACAACAAACTCCAATCCCTAAAAGCAACCCTCTATTCAGTAAAAGCCATAAGGGTTAAAGTTAGTTGTACAAATTTGAAAAAATTAAGACGAAAATAGTGCACCCATATAAAGTTTATTTTGGATAATGTTGGGGCCAGCGAAATATTTCGCTGGCCCCGCCAGTGTTTTTCTGAGAAATCAGGTACTTCCGGTGATGCACAAATCCTAATTTTGGTTGTACAAATTTTAAGAAATTCTACACTAAATATTTAGCCGAAAAAAAGTTAAATTTGCGTGGGTGGTGGGGACAGCGAAATGTTCCTCCTTTACACGCCCCCACATACTTACGTGGCGGTGAAAGGGGGACCTACAGTTTAACGTTAATTCCGAACCACCAAGAGCAACAGCTTGAAATACTTAGAGATAACCTTTTTCTCTAGAGGCACCTATCCCACGATTCTCCGGAGATGAACAACTCTCTTGCTAGGCTAGTGTTCACCGCATGGGCCGCCGAGGCTCTTCCAGAGTGCGAGTGCGGGAATCGAACCCGCAAGCCGACGAAGTGGGTGCAAAGCCTACGCTTTAGCCCCCACGACCATTGTCCCACTTATGAAGTTCTTTTAATATATCATTTTTTAATTTTTAAGGTATTACCAATCTACAGCCCCACATTATGCAACCGCTTTCTAACGACGATTCGTCCTTTCTATAAGCATAAGGTTTTAATTCGACATTTAATTTTTTAATAATCATAGAATTTCGAGACAACAAAAATAATAGCTGCTGCTTCGCGATTAATTTTTGCGCGGTTTTTTTAGCTGGCGACGGAGATTTAGAAGCCAATGCGATAGGTCTTTCTTCATTACCTATTTAATGACTCAATTCAGCAACCAGCCCCTTCGTAAGGCATCATAAGCTAAAATCGACGGTAACGTCGGATTAAATTTAATTAATATATCACTAAAGGCTAGTTCTTTTTTGCTATTTCAAACGTATTTTTACATTCATTGGTGCAAATAAATTCGCTTTTGTAAACACAGTTGCACAGAGGTCTACATTTTTCTGAAACATTTTTTATGTGCCTACAATTGAAGGGGTGATTTTTTCTATAAAGTTGCAAGTTCCTTGCTATTTTAACGTTCTTTTATTTTGATAATGGCTTTAAATTTTTCAGGGAAAGCGTAAATTTTTTTCAGATAATTCATGACCTAAATATTTTTTTTATTTTTGAAAGAATTCACACTTACTCTTTTGTAGTTTTCATGCACATTCTGATAATTTAGTTAAAACTCTTCTGAAAGTATCGACATGTTTCAATAAAGTTTTACTCGCAATGATAATGTCATCCAAGAAAGCAACAACATTCGTTATGTTTTTAAGTAAGGCTTCTATTAATATCTGAAAATAGCCTGGCCCAGATGCGATACCATAAGACTTTTTACTATATTTAAAGAAACCTTCATGTGTACTAATCGTTAGATATTGTGTTTGAATCTTTGTTAACTAAAACCTGCTGATAAGCTTCTTTTAAATCAATTTTCTAAAAAATTGTACCATTTCATAATTTCACCAAAATGTGATCTAACAGTGGCAATGGATAACTGTCAATAATGAGTTGTGGATTTAATGTGACTTTTAGAATCTACACAAATGCCGCTGTCACCATTAGGTTTTGTTGTTGGTACAATGGCTGTAGCCCCTTTCACCATTTTCAACGAATTGCAGCACTCCCCCTTTAACCAATCGATCTGATTCTTTCTCAATTTTATTTTCTGAAGCAAAAGCGAATTTTCTCGCGTGCAAATATTTAGGGTTGCCTCTACAACTGTACAGTACACGGCTGACAGATTCGCAACAACTGCCGGTGGTCCTTCAGACTCGGACG
>NC_046657.1:39752799-39769246 GCF_010883055.1 Belonocnema kinseyi
TAATTTCATTTTTGTTAAAAATAATCTTTTTCGTTGCAAATTTATATTCGCAAGTAGAAAATTGAAATTTTTAAAGAATCATCGTTAGCTACTAGTTTTTTTTTCAAGAATTAGTATTTTATATTAAAAATTCAACAAACTGGTTGGTTATGGAACTACTATATTAGAAATTCAATGATATTTTGTAGGAAATGAATCCTTGGTAAAACAAACAATCATCTTTTTTATTTTATAACTTTATCATTTCGTTGGAATTAAATGTTTTGCTGAAAATTCATATTTTCGAGTTAAACTTCCTACTTTTGGTAGAAATTTTATTATATATTTTAACATTTTTCTTCTGTCTTCTAAAATTAATTTTTAATCTCGAAATTTAACTACACCACTTTTTGTTTAAAATGTATATTTATTTGGTTAAGAAAGATTCTGTTCTAGTTAAAGATTCAATTACTTGGTTGAAAATTCTTTTTTTTTTTGAAGATTATTCTTTTTTGGTTCAAATCTTAGCTTGTTCATTCGTAATTGATTCTTATTATTACATTTTTAACCCTCTTGTGGAAAATTTAACATAATAATTGAAATTGTAATTTTTTGGTTAAGAATTTGCATTTTCTTTATTTTAAATTGAAATAGTGTGCTAGACATTTTTACATTCTCATCAGAAAAGGTATTAGGTTTGTGTAAAATTTGACCCCCCCCACCCCCCAGTTTTTGTCAAATTTACACGTTTTGAGACCTCCTGAATCCGAAAAACAGGTTTTTACGAATGTTTCCTGTGAGCACGATAACTTTCGAAAAAATCAATCTAGTAGATTGGCCTTTGGTACACCCGTTTGGT
This sequence comes from Belonocnema kinseyi, assembly GCF_010883055.1. Classification (NCBI taxonomy): domain Eukaryota; kingdom Metazoa; phylum Arthropoda; class Insecta; order Hymenoptera; family Cynipidae; genus Belonocnema; species Belonocnema kinseyi. The sequence goes on from NC_046657.1 coordinate 39,753,638, forward strand.
GTCATAAACTAAAGGTCAAGTTCTTTAGCCAGCCGTTTTGTATCAAAATTCAAAAAGTGGGCCCATTTGGAATGTTCTTCAGGCTACGTTTTTTAATTCAAAAATTCTGTGTAATGTTATTCATAGTATTTAAAAAGTCGAACAATTTATCCTTATGACTTTTTTCATAAAATCAAAAATTACCAGAGTTATAGCATTTCCAAGATTCCAAAAAACACACGGAAATGAACATTTTATGCCAAATAACGCACACAAATTTGTTTTCGAGTCCGTGGGTCATACCACGTTCAGTATATGTTTTCAGGGTCGCTGAATCTGAATTCGAGGCCCAAAAAAACCAACATGTCTGAATTCCTACATAACCTTCAGAAAGCTTGTAATATAAGCTATTTAACGCTTCAACGTTAAAAATCAAAACTCTGATGTTCTGAGTTCTTTAATCTAGACATTTTGGTTCAGCGACCCTAAAATATTAAATAAACATGGTGTATACCTCGGACTCCGAAAAACAAGTTTTATAAGATTTTTTTAGGTTATGTCAAAACGTTGACTTTCTGTGACTTTCTAAACTTTGGATTCGGATTCAGAGATCCCGAAAGCATATAATAAACATGGTCTGATCTCCAGACCCCGACAAATATTTTTTTTGTGTGGCTGTGTTTTTATTTTTATTCGAAAATTAAATTTTGTATCACAATACGCAGCCGAATCTGCTCGAATTTTAAATTAGTATCTTTTTCAGATTTTGAAATTTTGCGCTTATTTCTGTGTGGACTTTTGGCTTATTTCTAAGTACTGATTTCAATTCTAAATTTGGTATATTATCGTGTTGTTCAACCTATTTTTTATTCATGAAAAGCAGCGTTTTTTTTTCTGTTGACTTTTTGTAACATCATGCGTTGTTAGACCTTAAATATTATTTCTCTTTATTTTAGAAATGCTATAACTCTGGTAATTTTATAGTTATCAGAAAAGACATAAAAATAAATATTTCAAAATTTTCGTATACTATAAATTGACTTACATACAATTTTCAAAAATAAAAAAGGTAGTCTCAAAGCTTTTTAAAATGCTCTTACTTTTTAAATTTTTTTCCAAATTAGCTGGTTAACGAATTTGGTCTTTATTTTTTGTTCCTAAAGACACGTGACAAAGCATAATTTGGTCCGATTAGTCTTTCGAAAGTTATCCGCTATAAATGGTTTCGAAACAGGGAGATTTAAAGAAATCCGCGATAGTCAGTTTTAATTGAAATTTTCGAAGACAAGAAATCTGAATTCTAATTGCCAGTTTAGAAAAAATCCAATCACGATTTCTTAACAACAACAAAAATTATTTACTTATCCTTATATAATCTCAATTTTTTATAGTAATTATTACGCAATTCGCAAAGACAGACTCATTACGCAATCGTAGCACTTTGATCTTGGTTTCAAAATTTCGGGCAAGTATTTTACGACAGCTTCGCGTCGTATTTAAAATTAAATGTTACTTATTTCCAAAGGGGCTTGATATTTTGTTTTCTTTTTCCTCATGTCCTCATGTCACAAAGTTCTAAATACTTTTCTTTAGCAAAGATTTAAACAATTTTAAAACTATCAAAAACTAAAAAATAATTAAGATCCGTGGAGTTCAAAAACGCTTCAATCATTTTAGTGATAAAAAACAGTTTTCTGCTATGTAAAAACATCCAGAGAATGCACAGTTTTCGATTAATCTAATTCTTTTATGATACTCTTTAAGTCAAAGTTAAATTTAAAATAACAATGTCTAAAAAATTATTTAAAATATGTAAAGAAACTGGAACTTAAGTTTGAATATTACTTATTTCAAAAAGTGCTTGATACTTTATCTTTTTCTGAACATAAAGATACTTCGAAATCAGAAGTAAAATAAATTCTGTTAAGAAGAGTCAAGTGCAAGAACTTTTAATTTGAAATTGTTTGATTCTTATGGTGGTTCGGTGAAACATATTTTTTTGCTGCGTCCCTAAACTTTCAAGTTTTTTTTTATATCAAAAATGCGTCACTGTCAATTTTTCAATCATTCTTCCATATAATATAATATATGCTGAATTAAATATTTTGAGCGTTGCTTTAAACTTCCTTTTCCTTAAATATCTTGCTTTAAACAGCCCGTGCAGGAAGTGCGATCCGGTCACGATCGGGTCTAGACCGGGCTAGATCAAGAATCACGGTACAGAAACCCGATCAGTGCCCGATCGGTTAATCGGGTACCGATCGGGCTCTGACCGGGTTTCAAATAAGTGTATAGCGATATCACATATCAAATAAATTCTTATGATCTTTTGAATATAATTTATCAACCCATTGCTTGAATCTATTTTCTTAAAAATTATTTGACAGTCTCCTAAACTTGAGAGAAATGTATATTATTTATCAAAAAGGATCGCTGGATTTTTGAAAAACTTTCTTATAAAAATTAGAAGACTTTTTCCACAGACTCGGTTTTTAATGTTAACTTACTTTTTTCTCTTATCGAAGCAAATTTCCTAAACTCTCTGCAAACTTTTATCTCTATCCAGGAGTCATAGACTAGTCACTTAAAATTTAAGGGATTTTTTTCCATGTAATACTTTCTCATTATGGTGAGAATGTGATAATTCATAATTTGTTATGCGATCGAAATTTAACTTTTCGATTTTTTAAGGAAAATTTATAAAGTTTTGACGATAATCTTGTAGGGCTTTCCAAAAGCAACGTTTTTCTTTTCTTGACTTTTTTCATATCGTGCGTTGTTTGACTTAAGATGTTAATTTTCGTTTTTTAATTTTTTTTTATTTTAAAGATGCTATAACTCTGATGATTTTTTCTTTAGAAAAGAGTCACAAGGATACATTTTTGAATTTTTTTATTACTATGAATATACTTATACCGAATTTTTAAATTTTGAGAAAAGTGCTCTCGACATTTTTGAAAATGCCCACTTATCACATTTTTATTTTAAAAAAAAACCGGTGAACGAACTCGATCTTTCTTTTTGTTTTCTAAAGATGTATGCTAGAGCAGAATTCAATTAGGTTAGTCTTAAAAGTTATCTGGTATGAAGTCGATGACAAAGACGAAGACGGGATACAGACGCCATCGTATAACCGATTCTTTTCGGATTCAGGGATGCTGGAAACGTGTAAATTTAACGAAATCCGCTATAATCAATTTTCACATAAAACTAATACTAATTCACAGTCACCTAGTTACAGTTGTCGAAGCTTTGAACCTTAATATTTTAATTCTCTACACATGTGAGGAACAGCGACAAAAATGATTTCAAGATTTTCATGGCTGGCCTACATTTTTGAGAAGATTAGAAATATATTTTTTGAAGCACCTAACAGTGATAATTCATTGATTACATTTGACGATATACACAAATTCCTCTCTAAAAGCAGCGTCTCTGCAACTCAAAAGATTCTTGAAACCAAAATATTCAGTCGTAACATTGCGAATTAAATTTTTTCTTATTGCATTGAGAAGTCTTTCCTCGAATTCGAAAAGAGGAGCGCTTTCTATATGTTGGTGTCATCTGTGGCGTTAATCCTCAGTTGTATTGTTAAATATAATAAAATAATATATCTATAATTATAAGAAGGATTTTAAAGCTTCACGCCATACTGAAGAATACACTTAAAAGCGTCCCACGTGTGAACCTGAAGATATGGTGCATTCCCAGATGTGCAAAGATACCCTAGCGGAGCTTCTGAACGAACCAGTCTAAATACGAGAGTGGATCAGTTTCGCGACGGCGCAAAAGCTTTTTCGGCAGTGGCTCCTTCTCGCACACGTGGAGTCCCTGCAGCTTCTGCGCCGAAGCGAATCTGGCCACTTTAATTTAAGCCAGCCCATTCTAAAAAGGCTTCCTGGAGACTCACCGGTATAACTGGGACCATAGTGACCGTTCCGGTCACTGGATCTTCTAAAGAAAGTTTTCATGTTAACATTTATTCGCAATTTGACGTTGAATTCAATACTCTTCATATCTTTCTACACATTTATATTTATTTATTTCTATTGATTCACTTGTTAAAAAATCTCAAATTGAAAGTGGTATTTAGAAAGCCTGCGTGAAATATTGCATGTCCAATCACGCTTATCATTGCGGTCGGATGTCATTCCGTCGGTCTTTTTTCTTTCCAAGGAGAGGAAGTAAGAGTTCGGGAATGTAGGTAGAGTAGGAGTGGACATTTTGGAAAGGGGAGATTCAAAGGTCTTCGTAGCATTTTGTAAGACGACTTAAGACTTATCTTTTTAGTTGCTTGAATCAATATTTAACTTAATTTTTTGTGGAATTTAATTTTCGTCAGAAATATTTAATCTCTGACTATGAAAATTTATTTCTTTCGCTAGAAATTCAAAGATTTCAATCAAAATTTACTTTAACTGGTTGAAAGCTTATATTCTGACTGCAAATTAAACTTTATTTGTTAGAAAATTAACCTTTTCGTAGAAATTGTAACTTTCAGGTTAAAAATGCCACTAATAGATTGAAAATTCTAATAAAAATTGTAATACTTGGTAGAAAATTCATGTAATAGATTAAACTAGAAATTTAACTATTCGAGTTTTCTCGGGACATTTCTCATAGAAGGCATTAATTTTTTTTATGGAACATTTATTTTATTTGGTTAACAAATCATATTTCGAATTTAAAATTCAACTATTTTTTGATTCTGTGGAAAACTCATGGTGTGGGTTGAAAGTTCATTTATTTGGTTAAAAATCTTTTTTATCGAAGATTAATCATTTCAGTTGAAAGTTCCTGTCTTTTAACGTTTAATTAATTTTTTTGACAATTTTGTTTTCAAAATAATTTTGTTTTAGCAATTCGTCTTTTATGGCTTGAAAATAAAATATTTTCGGTGAGATGTTTTTCTTTATTGATTGAAACATGTTTCTTGATTCAAAATTTCACTATCTGGCTGAATCCTTGTAAAAGGCACACCTTTCTTGGATAAAAATTCAATTAGTTTTAAAAAATTTTTCTTTTTAATATAGAAATTCACTTAGTGCAGTAGATATAGCATCCTTCATGCATAAAAATGCACGGCTAAAAATGCACGGCTCCGTACGGCTACCTTCAAAAGATGCATAATAAATTATTGCGCAACACTAGACATTTTTATGCAAGTTTGGAAAAAACATATAAAATGTTGGTGCGTAGAAATTTTCATAGAAATATATGGTAAATAATCTCGACTCGAGAAGAGTCCAAATGTCAAGCCATTTCGATCGCCCCTAGTATTTGAATGTGTGACCATCTACTACGTACGACCGGATTGTGTCCTCGAATTTTGAAAACCCGGCTAAACTCGGGAGGTGGTTTTATGCAGTTTTCATCTTATCTGGCCAAATACTTAGGCAACTGAGTGTAATTCGAATAATTTCCTTTGTAGCCGCATTGTCATCAAATTGTACTAAAATTCATACAGACTATTATGAAATTACTGGAAGAAATTAATAAAAAGAAATAATGACTGAAACTAATAAAAATGAAAGCTTTTACCGTCATACAGTTATAATTAATTGGAAAGATGTGCTTAGTTGAATTTGTAAACAAAAACTGACCCATTATTTTGAAATATCCAAATTATGAATTTTTTATGAAAGTTCTTTAAATAATTAATAATTCTTGCAAATTTACCAAATAACTAAGGAAAGATTCATCGCAAAAATAATCTGGTTTAACGCCGTAAACAAATTGTGTTTATTAATTGAAAAATACCCTTAATCTCAATATGTTTATGAATATTGTTTAAATGAATAATAACTATTATAAATTTACAAGGTATGGTGGAAAATGATCATTGAAAGACATTCTTAGTTCATTTCCTAAACAAATTATGCGTCTCAGTTCAAAAATAGCCAAACTAAAAATTTGATGATAAAAATTTTTAAAATAATTAATAATTGTAAATTTTCAAAGCATCAAAGAAAAAAAATTATTGAAAAGATATTCTTAGTTAATTATGTTAAAAATGGAGGCTACTCGTAGAAAAAAACCAAACTCTTAATTTTGAAATTGAAATTGTTTCAATAATTAATAGTTCCTGTAAATATACAAAGCAACATTGAAAAAAGTCATCGAATGGACCTTCCTAGTTGATTTCGAAAACACATTGACTCGTAGGATAAAGATCAAACTCTTAATTTTTTAATTAAAATTGTTTAAATAATTAATACTTCTTGTAAATTTGAAAATCAACATAGAAAAGGGTCATCTGATAGATATTTTTATTTTACTTCTTAAACAAATTCACTCGTAGAAAAAAAGTTCAAACTCTTATTTTTAAATTGAAATTCTTAAAATAAATAATAGTTCTTGTAAATGTACAAAGCAAAAAAGAAAAGTGTCGTCGAATGGACATTCGAAGTTGGTTTCGAAAAGAAATTGACTCGTGTGAAAAAGGTTAAACTCTGATTTTTAAATTGAAATTCTTTGAATAAATGATATTTCTTGTAAGTTTGCAAAGCAATATAAAAACGAGTCATCGGGTAGATATTCTTAGTTGACTCAACAAACACATTTACTCTTAGAGAAGGGTCACTTCTAGTTTTTTAATTGAAATTGTTTAAATAACTAATAGTTTATTTAAATTTTCATAGAAAAATAGAAAAAAATCATCGGATAGACATTCTTAGTTGACTCCGCAAACAAACTGGCTCGTTCAAAAAAGGTCAGTTTTAGTTTCTTAATTAAAATGGGTTAAATAACTAATGGCTTATGCAAATTTGCAAAGCAATATAGAAATGAGTCATCGCATAGACATTCTTCTCTGAAATCGAAAACAAATTGGCTCGTAGGATGAAGGCCAAAATTTTAGGTTTTTAATTAAAATTGTTTAAATAATTAATAGTTCTTGTGAATTTGAAAAGCTGCATAAAAAGAGTCATTGTATAGACATTCTTACTTAGCTTCGTAAAAAAATTAACTCGCAGAAAAAAGGTTAAACTCTTCTTTTGAAATTGAAGTTATTTGAATGAATGTAAAATGTAAATTGTAAATGTGCAAAGCAACACAAAAAAGAGTCATTCGATAGACATTCTTAGTTGACTCCGTAAAAGAATTAAATTTGTAGAAAAAAGGCCAAAGTCTGAATTTTTAATTTAAAATTCTTTAAATACTTAATAGTTCTTGTAAATTTACAAAGCAACATGGAAAAGAGTCATCGTATAGACATTCTTAATTGATTTCAAAAACAGATTGACTCGTAGGTTAAAGGCCAAACTTTTAATTTTTCAGTTTAAATTGTTTAGATAATTAATAGTTCTTATAAATTTTAAAACCAGCATAAAAAGAGTTATTTTATAGACATTCTTAGTCGACTCCGTCAAAAAATTAACTCGTATCAAAACGGTTAAACTCTTAGTTTTTAAATTGAAATTCTGTAAATAATTAATACATCTTGCAAAATTGCGAAGCAACATAAAAAAAGTTATCGTATAGACATTCTCACTTGAATCCGTAAAAAAATTGCCTTGTAGAAAAAAGGGGAAACTTCTGTTTTAATTAAAATTCGTTAAATAATTAATAGTTCTTGTAAATTTACCAAACAATATAGAAAAAAGTTTTTGAATAAACACTCTTAATTGGACTCCACAAACAAACTGTCTTTTAGAAAAAAGGTCAATTTTAGTTTTTTAATTAAAATTGTTTAAATAATTAAAAGTTTATGTAAATTTGCATAGCAAAATACAAAATAGTCATTGGGTAGACATTCTTAGTTAACTTCGTAAACAAACTTACTTGTAGAAAAAAGGGAAAAATCTTAATTTTGTAATTAAAATTCTTAAAATACTGAATAGTTCTTGTAAATTTACAAAGCAACATGGAAAAGAGTCATCGTATAGACATTCTTAGTTGATTTCAAAAACAAATTGAATCGTAGGATAAAGGCCAAACTTTTAATTGTTCAATTAAAATTGTTTAGCTAATTAATAATTCTTGTAAATTTGAAAAGCAGCATAAAAAGAGTCATTTTATAGACATTCCTAGTCAACTCCGTCAAAAAATTGACTCGAAGAAAAAAGGGGAAACTTTTAATGTTTTAATTAAAATTAGTTAAATAATTAACAGTTCTTGTAAATTTACGAAACAATATAGAAAAGAGTTATCGGCTAAACACTCTTAGTTGAACTCTGCAAACAAGCTGTGTCTTAGAAAAAAGGTCAAACTCTTAATTTTCTAATAAAAATTGTTTCAATAATTATTAGTTCTTGTAGATTTACAAAGCAACATAGAAAAGAGTCATTGGATAGACATTCTTAGTCTTAATTTTTAAATTAAAATTGTTTAAATAACTAATATTTCTTGTAAATTTTCAAAGGAGCAGAATAAATTAAACGTATTCTTTCAAAAATAGCCATTTATGAAAATTGTTTAAGTAATTACAATGTTTGAAGATTAAATAAATGTTAAAAAAACAAATATGAGCTCCACTCGAATTCGGTACGATAGCTAGGAATGTTTTCATCCATAATGTAAACAGAACCCTCGAACATGCCTTGACGCCTCATAGACTCTTAGAGCCAGCTTTGAAGAAAATACAAGTCAAAATTGTACAACTCAAACTCCAGACTCGACTTGTATTCCTAGAATTTACCGCCGCCAAACGGATAACTCGGGAAGCGCACTTCGGTGGAAATGCCTTGGTTTCATAAGGGTACTTTCATGCCTCTGCAAGCACGCAGCCTGCATGCAGAAAACACAAAGAGATGAGAGAGATAGAGAATGCTCCAACTCTTTCACTCTTATGGGATTTCTTGATACAGGCTGCCTGCTTCCAGGGGCATGACAGCACCCAATACGCAGCTCTGTTCTTAACCTAAAAATGATTCTAGATCGCATTTCGTTGCACATGCGATGGCTTCATAAAAGATTCCGTTGATCTCGATTCTGATCTCGATTCTAAAGAATAGATGGCACGTTTAAATCCAGCCAATAGGTGAAGAGATAATGTGGCTTCAGACTTCGAGATTATATCGCAACTTCTTTTTTATGATAGGATTGTACTGTGTCATAGCGTACGATATTGTTTAGCATTTGAGAGTATTACATTATATTGTGTTATTTTGTATTCTATTGTACCGTATTGTATAATGTTATATCATAGTTCATCATATTGTGTCATATTGTATGATTATGTATCATATTTCATCATATGAATATGATATTGTATCACATAGTGTAGTAGTGTATCATATTGTATTATATTTTATAATAATGTATTATATCGTATGTTATGATATTGTATCAGATTTTACCATATTTTATAATATTATATAATATAGTATGTAGAAGATTCCTGAAAAATAAAACAAAAAATTCAACAGACAAATTTAGACAGCCACCAAAAAATGCTCCTATGTTTATCTAAAAAAAAATTAAACTAAACATCGTGTTCGGTTGAACAACTTAAGTCTTTTCATTACATTTTTTCATTTATTAATTTTTTGTTTTACAAATTTAATAAAAATAACGCTTTCTATAAAAATGTGTTTATAAACAATTTATTGATCTATTTTAAATGCGACATGAAATGTCACGCCCCTACTCCTTTTCCAACGTCTCGTGGTGGGAGGCACCTCTGTGGCTGGCCACATAAATAATGTTGGCCGAATCCCTTTCTACTGTTTTGACATTAAAATGAAATTTTTTATTTTTCATTCTTTCTTATTATTTTTATACTTAATTTGAATTTTCGATTTTACAAGAAAATTCAAAAAGTTGTTATGTTAACCTTGTAGCTTATTTAGAAAGCACCATTTTTCTTCTTTTGACTTTTTCATTACCGTGCGTTATTTGGCATAATATTTCAATTTCGTTTACATTTATTTTTTAAATTTTATAATTGCTAAAACTCTGGCCATTTTTTTTCTTTAAAAAAATTCATCTGGATAAATTGTTTGTCTTTTTAAGTATTGAGATTAACCGTACAGACTGAGTAGGTGTTAACCTTGTTATTATACAAAAATTTGTTATCCACCATATTTGAGTCGCTATTGATTTAAAAAAAAAAAAATAATAATAAAAATAACATTACATAGTCCGCCGTTTTGAAAAAAAAGTAATTCGGAAATAATTTGAGATGAAAGTAAATATGCGATGTAGAACACGATGCGATACAAAATTCAATTGAGAAAGTCTGTGACGCTGATGTTAGGGATACAATTTAGAAGTTAAAAAACAGTAAGGCTGCTGTGAAGACCGTGCACGTAACATATAAATCGCAAAAATGAGATTGGAAATGAGCCAATTCATGTTGTAATAATTTTCGCCCTCTTCTATTTTTTGGAACCAAATTTTTTTTTCGTATCAAATATTTTTGATTCAAATTCAGCATTTCTATCTCTAATGAGAGAGTTTTTGTTTTTCAAAAATATTCTATCTAGACTTACTGTTCAACACCACTTTTGAAATCATGTGAAATTTTAATCAGAAAATTTTTAGTCGATTATCTCGGAATCGGCTAACGTTTTTAACTTAAACTTTATGAATTAATCTCTAAAGTTTTTTTATTTAATAAATGTGTAATTGACCATTTTTTAAATCATTCTATTATAACATATGATATATTCTGAATTTAACATTTTTAATTGTTGCTATTGACTTCCTTTTCCTTAAGTATCTTGCTTTAAACGGAAGGATACAGACTGTCTAAATTATTAAGAAATTTAATAATAGTATTTTAAAACATTTTTTAGGACGATTGTTTCGATTGCTTATTCAAATTTCTTTATTACAAATCGCGTAAAAATGCGTTCACCATCAAATAAATTCTGATGGTCTTTTTAATGAAATCTATCAACACGTACATTGAATCTCTTCTCTTAAGAATTAACTGACAGTCTCGAAAACTCTGTGTCTATTAACTAATGTCTATTATTCATCAAAAAGGATCAATTGGTCTTTGAAATAGTTTTTTATGAAAATTAGAAGACTTTTTCTAGAGACTACGTTTTAAAAAATTTATTTACTTTTCTTCTATTATTTAACCAAATCTCCGAATCTCTCCGCAGACTTTTCTCTATATCCAGGAGTAATAGACCAGTCAATTAAAATTCAACGGATCATTTTTCCTTTCATGTAATACCTTCTCATTATGATGAAAATATAATAATTCATGATTTTTAGTACGATCGAAATTTGAATTTTCGATTTTTTAAGGAAAATTCATACAGTTTTTACAATAGTCTTGTAGGGCTTTCAAAAAGCTATGTTTTCATTCTCCTTACTTTTTAAATATCGTGCTGTGCTTGATTTTAAATGTTCATTTTTATTTTTTTTTATTTTTACATTCTCATCCTAATGAGAAGGTTTTGGTTTTATGTAAAATTTCAATTTGTCGGTTTTCATCAAATCTCCACGTTTTCAGATCCGCTGAGTTAGAAAAAATGATTTTTACGAAGGTGTCTGTTTGTAATTTCAACATTTTTGAGACCATTTCTTTTCAAGATTTAAAAATTCTATGTACGGCTATTTATAGAATCCGGAAACTCCAACAATTTATCCTTATGACTTTCTTCGATCAAAAGCTAATTATCAGTCACAGCATTTTCAAAATCCAAAAAGTCAAGAGAAGAAAAACTCGTATTTTTGAAAGCCCTACAAGATTATCATAACGGCTTTTTTGAATTTGGTCGAAAAGCTAAAAATTCAAATTTTTATCATACAAAAAATAATAGAAAATTCCATTTTGCAGGCAAACTGTGCAATATACGAACAAAGGAAATAACTGAAATTTCGCGCCCTTAAAAGACCGAAAAATGTGTCATTATAAAATTATATTAAAAATTTTTTAATTAATTTTTTTGGAAAAACAACACAAGATACAATAAAATTTTCGTTAACAAAAATGTTTGCCTTAATTACATCTAAATTAAATATAGACAAATTAAATAGATGTGAAAAACGGCACAATTTTCTATTAAATGTTTCAAAATAGTTTTTATTTCAATAAAATTCGCATTTTTTAAATTATAAAAATAAGACAATTGAAATAATTTTTGTCCAATACTCATGCATGTTATCAATGGTAAGAATATAAATTTATTGAAATTATATAAATCTTTCAGGGTGGATAAGAATCAAATGTAATACAAAATAAGTAACAAATATTGAAGTAATCATTAAAAATGAGATTTGAACTTTATTTTGCAATATAAAGTGCAAAGTATGAGATAAGTGATGAGAATGTGTTAGTTACGGATGTCGACGAATTGACCTTCAATCTTCATAAATTTGTACACAAAATTGGAAAAGCGATGACAATGATTTCAAGATTTTCGTGTCTGGTCTATTCTTTGAAGAAGGTTAAAACATATTTTTTTGAAGCACCCAACGTTGATAATAATTCATCAGTTATAGCAGACAATATACAAAATTACCTTGTAAAAAAAGCGTCCCTGAAACTCAAAAGGCTATTACACCATTGTCTCTTATGGAATCTTAATACCACACATCGACAATCTTGAGGCTCAGAAACAAGAAGACCACGACTAGAGTGCACACTTCACAATCTGATGGAGCACGAGAATATTCGTTACGAAAACTGTAAATTTAATTCCTTCCTATTGAATTGAGCAGTTTTTCCTTGAATTCGAAAATATGAAAGTTGTTTATATCCTGTTCGTATTTTCGGCGTTCATTCTCAGTTGCATTGGTAAATATAATAATATAATATATCTATAATTATAAGAAAATTTTTTAAGCTTTACGCCGCGCTGAAGAGTACACACAGAAGTGTCCCACATGTGAACGTGAGCATATGGTTTATTACCAGATGTGTAAAGATACCCTTGCGTACCTTGTAAACGAAATGGTTACGTAGTTGCGTGGCGGTAACGTGACCTCATAGTTCCGAGTTAAAGCGGCGAACCTAAAATAAGCCCGTCCAGAATAAGCCAGCATAAATGCGAGAGTGTTTCAGTTTCGCGACGGCGCAAAAGCGTTTTCAGCAATGGCTCTCCGTCGCATACGTGGATTTCCTTCAGTTTCCGCGCCGACGCGAATCTGGCGACTCTAATTTTAGCCAGCTTATTCTACGAAGGCTTATAGGCTCACCGGTATAACTGGGACAATCTTATGTTTTTACGGATTTATATTTATTTGTATTAATTCACTTCTTCTAAAAATTACAACCTTAAAGTTTTATTTAGAAACGCGGCATACAATTTTTCCTTTTTTTTAACATTTCACAAATTCGGTAGAATTTTTTTTCAAAATGATTTTTTCGAACTCAAAATATAGCCAATATATTTTTGTTTTATGATTAATTTTTTTCTAACAAATTCAATTATTTCGGGTTGTAAATTTGAAAAATATGTTCCCACGAATTCGTCTTTTATGGCTTGAAAACGGAATACTTTCGATCAATTTTTTTTCTTTACTTATGGAAACGTGTTTCTTTATTCAAAATTTTACTACGTCGTTGAATACTTGTATTTTTCTCTTGTATTCAACCAATTTTATTAAATATTAAAATACTTTTTCGAGAAAGTAACAACTATTATACTTTCGGTAGAGAATTCATTTTTTTCAATGATTCATTAGCTTGATTAACAATTTAACTATTTTGTGGAAAAATCATATATTTTTTTATTCTTCGGTTAAAAGTTTATTACTTTGACTTAAAATGTTATATTTAAATTTTACATTAATAAATCTTAAATGCCCGTTAGTTCTATTAGGCACATAACTATGAATTTCCGTATCATTGCCCTTCAAATTGAACTTAATTCTAAAGTATGCATGTGTCATTATTTCCGCAACAAACGAGTTATTTATAGAAAGAAAAGCAGCAGATGCGCGGAATAATGTATATAAACATATCGAAAAAATGCTTAATTTTAGGGTCAAAATTGGAATTTTTAAAAATTAACAACTTCATATTACAAATTTGCATTCTTGGTCCCTAAGTAAAGCGTTTGTGTATAATACTTCTTTTATAAAAACAGATTGACATTTAACATTTTTAAGAAGTTCTGCCATTCCAAAATTTTGAATCTTTTTTTACAATTTTTACATATTTCTTTTATGAAGAAAAACATCAAAACAAATGCTTTTCAATTATTCAAATGCTTCACTTATCATTCGTTTTGAAACATTTTAATTCATTTATCCATTAACCTCAATTGTTTAGAACCCATTTTTAAACATTAAACTACTTTAAACATTTCAAATTCAAATTTTTTAATGTAAACATTCTAAAAATTATACATTTAACATTAAAAAAACATTTTCATTTATTTTACTTTCATTCATTATTATTAATATTTAATTTGTTTAATTTAACTATTTGAAACATTGAAATAAGTGAAATACTTTTATTATTTTTAGAAAATTTTCTTGTTATTTCCAGGTTTTTGAATTCAATCAGTAGATAAAGAAACTGATTTATTAGATATCTACATAATTCCCTACCAAGAAAATTTATTTTTTACCAAAGAGATGAATTTTCACTTGTAATTACCACTTCTTAATCAAAATAGACTGATTTTCAACCAGTACTATCTTTAAACAGAAGAGAAGAATTCGCAACAAAATACTGGACTTTTAAACAAAATACCAAACTAAAAAGATATATAGTACAATTTTTAACCGAAAAAATGTATCAGTTATGAAAGAAAAAAAATTTCACCTGAATTACAACTTTAGGGGATAAATAATTTTGAATAAAAAATAAACTTTTAGAATGAACATTTCTTTTTTAAACTTGTTTATTAAGTTCTTTTTACAGATATATAATTTTGCGAAGATTCTTGAGAAAATTAACAAAATTTAAAGATTTCATGTGTCGAAAAAGTATGATATTTTTATTTTTAAGGATATTACAAAATTTTGGGAAAAATTAGAATCAGTAGAAACGACATTTAGAACTTTTGGAGGTTTAGCAGATGCATTAAAAAACTGTTCAGAACTATGAATTTAAAAAAGTTTGAAAAATCTTTTAAGTCTAAACAGCTTGCCCTTAACTCTTCCAGAAATTTTCGAATTTTGTAGCGATCTTTCAGAAGTAAGATAATAGTTACTTGTGGTTAAAGAATATTGCTTTTTATATAAACTGTTATGTTTAATAGTATTCACTCTAAATAATGTTAGAAATTGGGCTTTTTCTGAACATTTTACTTCTTTTCCTCTTTTCATTCGAAGTGGCTTAATATTTATTTCAATTTAGAAAATAATTCTTTAAACTAATTATTATTGCTTGAACAATTTATTGTTATTTTTTCATTATATTCTCTTGGCCTGATGGTAGAATGGTGCGGTTGTTCCTAAAATATTTAACGTTGATTTTGTTTTTAGTTATACGAAAATAATAAATGAACATGATATGAAATATTTTAAATTATATTTTTCGAGAATTTTTTTTCAAATAATATAAATATTTATTGTTTGTTCTTAACTAAAATTAATGATCCATTCACTATGAGTGAATAAACCTTGAGAGCCTTTTAAACCCCCTTCAGCGTTATTTAATTTTTGAAAGGCCCTTAAGGGAAAAGTCAAGTATTCAACAAAAATCTGCAGCTGCGTCCTCTTAAACATATTACCTTCTCAGTCACAAACTAGAATATTCCTTTGAAAATTCAACTG
>NC_046657.1:39769346-39779248 GCF_010883055.1 Belonocnema kinseyi
AAGGGAAAAGTCAAGTATTCAACAAAAATCTGCAGCTGCGTCCTCTTAAACATATTACCTTCTCAGTCACAAACTAGAATATTCCTTTGAAAATTCAACTGTTTTGTTGAAAATTCCTCTCACGGGGTTAAAAATACAACTATTTTTGTAGAAAATCTATATGTTTTTTATTACTTATCTTTTAGTATTGAGAATTCACTGAAATATTTCTTTAAATATACAATTCCTCGTTCTTGAAGAAAAATCGAACTATTTGGTAGAATATTATGGGAGGAATCTCAAAGAATGTAATTATTACGTAAGTAATACTTGGCTACCATAGATCGACGAGCAGCATCAAAATAGGTTGGATCAGATTTGATGAGTTTTGTATATATCAGCATTCTTTTTACAGAATCATCAAAAAAGCCAGAAAACGACTGGTACCTACCTTCTCCTAAAAATAATGACGTTTCCACTGAACTTAAATTATCAATTGGATCAAATGATGTGGGTCCTTCACAATATTTTCATGGCGGGGATTTTAGACACCCTACGCCGATGCCTCCGTCTTCTGCACCACATACTAACCAGTATAATCGACATGTACCAAGCCAACACCGTGAGTTCAAAATTCATGCATTTTGTAAATATGTAAACAAATTTTGACATAAAATTCTTTTCTTTGTTTAAAAAATTAATTTTCAAATGAAAATCCAAATATTTAATTTCCCGTCAAAAATGTATATTTTTTAATTAAATTAGTTTCTTACAATGCGACAGGTGTTTAATAAAATTGCTTTCTGAACTGCTACGGTTACCCTACTGACTCCTAAATGTTCAAGATGTTCAGTGCATCTTGCGTGCACATTTCCTGTAGCCAAAATGGGATAAATGGATCCATGATTCACATTCACGTATTTCTTATAATTCCTGGCATTGACAACCTTGTCCTGTATAGCGATGACGGATCCTTTCGTCTCTGGATACAGAACGCAGTTTCTTAGCCAAAAATTGGATGTCTCACTATCCACTTCATGTTGATCTAACGTGTTGGGACTTTGGGTGCTCGCCGTGGATAGCTTTCTGCCTCCACTATATTTCTAATTCCTCTATGGTTTCTGCCCTGATGTTCAAGGCCCCATCTCAGGACTACTTCAAGAGCGTGTAGTCCAGATCCGCTTCACCGATGGTGCTGTAAAGCGCAACATTTCGTTTGCTGTTAAAATGGTCCTTCCCCTGTGTAACTTGTGAATCACGCAGTTTTTTGACATCTGCAACACCCATACTCCCTATATGTCGTGGTTGAACTACCCTTTCATTCGCTAAATTTCTGTTGTGCACTCGGTGCTTCGTCATTTCTACACAGACGATTCTGTTTAACGTTTTAAGGTGGACCACTTTATGAGCCCGAAGGAGTATGTGAAGACAGGGATGGCATATATTTTGATTGCCCTGATTTTGTTTGCTGAGTTGGAAAAAAAATACTCTTCATAATCAATCTGAATCTCGTAGTGATGGCAGTCGTTAGGGTTGTTTTAACTACTATATGCTGAATACCTTTAGATTTAAGAATACCCGGACATATATATGATTCTCCTGCAGCCATTGCCTCGATGTCATTTTCGAACTCGTTCTCTAACTCTGCGGTCCCTGATTCCTCTCTGATTAAACGCATCTTTCTGCATTTATTTAGCCCCAAATCAATGTAGATATCATTGGAAAACTGCTTTGTGACATAAATCACTTGCTGCCGTCTCTGTGCTGAACTAGCGTAGAGTTGCAGGTCATCCATGTACAGGAGATAGGTCACTTGATGCCCATCCTCATTATCATGAATTATGAATTCATGAGACATGCTGTTTAGTGTTTTGCTCAAGAGGTTCAACTACAAACAGAACCATAGTTCACTGAAGGAGTCTACTTGAAATATACCCATCGTAATTCGTATTGATCGAGTTATCCTTATTGGTCCATGTTCAAAATACTTGATTCTTGTATCCCAAATCCTCATCGCATGGTTTAGAATGTCAATAATGCGTGAGCAGATTTTGTAAAGCTTTAAGACTTTAAGCAAATAGTCATGCGGCACAGAAGGAAACGCTTTCGCCTATATACCTATGCCTTCAGCTTCAATCAATTCTTCGTTTTCCACATCTTCCACGGCGAGTTTATCAATAGGAAGCTGCTGCTCCACTTCCGTTTTGATAGCGGCTATTCCAACAGCCGGAACTAATCTGTTTACAGATATTGAGCATTTCTAATCTGCCACATTCTGCTCTTTTATTTTTGTGGCTAGCTCTGGATATTTAAGTAAGAAAAGTCTCGGATGTTCTCTCCTCACACTTTGTTCACATTTCTATACCAAAAAATAAACGCGCACAAGTGACTGATAAGCTTATGATGTTATAAGTCAATCCAATACGATGTTTGAAACCTCCTGCGATAATATTGTGAGTAGACAATTTCGAGTGGCCCCTTATTCTGGATTGACTCCGTAACAGCCCATGATGCTGAGCTGATTCGTTTGCGTCTCCTCATGAGCTGAAGCGTAATCCAATAGCCCTCTTCTTGAGAGAGGACGGCAGCCACGCTGTTGGCTGATATTTCTGACTCAGTGTAACAGAGGGGACTTTCCTCAAACCCTATTTTCTACCTGTGAGTTTATGTATTTCTTACGCTCTGTCACACTTCAGCTTGAATCCCAAGAGGGGTGAACATTTTGGCCCTGAGAATTCTCAGTGTCGGTCTCCTCGCTATGTCCATTGGTATCTGCACTATTGTCGAGATAGTACTATTGTTTTCAATATTCATTTTACAGTCCGTTCTTGATGATAGCATAGAGAAGCTACAAACCTATTAGTGCCACCAGAGCTATTGTGGGTTTCGAATTCGAGGCAC
Source organism: Belonocnema kinseyi (assembly GCF_010883055.1). Lineage (NCBI taxonomy): Eukaryota > Metazoa > Arthropoda > Insecta > Hymenoptera > Cynipidae > Belonocnema > Belonocnema kinseyi. The sequence goes on from NC_046657.1 coordinate 39,772,227, forward strand.
CAGTGGACAGTGGGCAATAAAATGAAGAAAAGTATCAAATTTCGCACTCAACTAGAAAACTGGCGGAATATATCATTTTTCTGCGCGAACTGACAGTTTGGCACATTATTTTTAATAATTATATTATCGTTTTGGGACCTCTTGAGTTTAATATAGCTGTGAAATATCCGAAAACCAAAAAAAGGAAAAATTGTCATAATGATTTACACAGGATCATCAAAAAATCTGTCGACCATTCATCATTTTTCAATTTGATTTCTTCTGTTAGATCATTTGAGCGGCAATGCATTCTTGGTTCCCCACTTATAACTTCTGGTGCATACGAAACGCGCCTGCCTTACTCGAATTCGCCGATAGTCCAGTCTTCTTGCACCACGAATCTACTATTATCAGTCCTTGATTCATTACCTTGAAGAGCGCATTTCGATACAAGCCGCGCATTTTAACAAGTGTATCGTCCGCATAGCCTATAACTTGGTGGCCCTGCTTGTGAGCAGATGAAGCATTTTATCCACTACCAAGTACCACAGCAAGTGATGAAATCACTTCCTGTGGCCTAGCCCACAAGACCATAACACGGATACACTTATCCACGATTTTTTCGACTGCTTTCAGTAAAAAAATGTAAGGCTAATAAGAAGGAAATCCTTAGGTGCAGTATAACTGGATCTGCCTCTTTTTAGAATAAAAACTACTATTGTACCCCTCCATTCCATTAGCCCCGCACCTCATCGGAAGAGGAAGGCCCCTTGCCTTGTAATATTCCACTAAATTACGTACCTCCACTCATGGGTGCCTGCCATGTGAATTGGCTGCCTTAGGGTCCCTGTAACAAAAATAAGCCGCCCCTCCCAAACTGAAACTCGAATGGCATCTCGAACTAACCAAGGTTCCGGAATAAGTGAGGTACCTGTGTGCCTCGCAGGCATATCCCTCTACAAAAAGGCGGAGGGGCCTTTGATTTGATGCAAGTTTATTTGAGTAATGGTTAGATACCGAGCAGTCATTTAGGTGTGCTTCCGATTTTCATGTGCCTGCACAGGCTCCTCCTGTCTTTGGGAGCAAGATCCCTTACCTGAGAGTCCGGGATTTGAACAAATAGGAGATACTTCATTCCTCATGTAGTGCCCTCTTTCGTAGCAACTTAACTCTGCCCATCTTAAGGGGTGCAACTTCCCAAGGCTTTGACTCGACCGCAGCCTTATGTAGCCAAGCTTTAGTCGCTTGGTCTGCTACAACAAAAAACCAAAACTCCTCTCCTATAGAAAGAGATATGGATTGTTGGCCATTGATCTGAGGATACTCACTCGAGCGCCCACCAGGTGGCCTCCCTGAATGGTTTAAAAAGCTCAATAATGAATAGCGATTCCGGGAAGTTCATATCCATCACGATTTAACTTAATTATGAATACACTATTGTATGCTAAACTTGCAAGTTGAAGCTATCTTTATATATGTCATTACAATTATCTTCAAATTCTACCCCAATTAAAAAAAAAATTATAACGATGCGATTAAAACTCACTGTACAAGTCCAATTTTTTCTTGCGCGTCCAATTTTAATCCTGTCGCTCGGTTTTTAAACCAGCGTGAGACGAGGCGTGTGGTGGTGTTCCGTCATTCTCTCTCTGGCTGCCAAAACCGAGCGACTGGCTTAATGTTAGGTGCGCAAGAAAAAATTGGAATTTTACGGCGAGTTTTAATCGTATCGTAATGATTTTTTTTTATTTGCGGTAGCATTTGAAAATAATTTTAATGGCATATATAAAGATAGCTTCAACATGCTAGTTTAGCGAACAATCTCTTATTCATAATTAAGTTGACACTTTTCGACTAAATTACTTCTGTCGAGGGTTTTTCATCATGCTAAAGTTCTCCCATTACACACAGCTCTTAATTAAGGTCTGAAGAATGTCGGGAAAAAATCTGGGCGCACGAAACGTATCAAGTATAATAAATTACTTTCAATATATCCTTAGATATTTTTCACTTTATTTATCAATTTTATTGGTCTTTATATTCAATTATAAAATTCAAAGCATATTTAGAATTCATATAATAGCAAATGCGTGAAATAATTAAATGGCAATGTATTCAAATTAGCGTCAACATCACCGTCTATATCAGCCAAAAAATCTACAGCAAGATCATTCACCTCCTATTCAATCAACAACACGGAAAGCACTATTCTTGTTTTAAACAAATTTCTTGGACCACATAAATAATATTCCGCCCGAAAATGCAGAGAGCATACTCGATAACCGCTTTTATGGCTTTATTTATAGGTTATTTTCGTCAAGAGCGGATTTGACACCGCTTCTAACAACAACAAATCCTGAATTTCGTCTTTCGGAAATTAGTGGTGCTTCACGTAATGCGACAATTGATACCCGGGAATGAGCCACCTCCGTTTGTTTAACTTTATAGCTATCGGATTCATGTTTGCAAATTAAATATATATTTTGGCACTGTTTTACACTTTCAATTTCCAAACCTTCCAATTCAATCATGAGTGCCGAAACGCAGCGTTAACATTTGGCCGCGACTTGCACGATGCCTGAAATAATAATCATAATTCTTCATATTTGTGAATTAAAGCTGAGAGGGCCTGTCACTGATTGACATTCAAGGCACTTATTTTGGACGATACTTATTTTGACTGTCGATACTCCACCGAATCCTTTGTACTATATCTTTTATACACTGCTCTGAATATTTTTTTCCCGAACATATTTATGTGCAATGTAATATTAAAACATAATACTTTTTGCAACGCTTTCATTTATATTATAATTCCTATTAAATTTGTCAATAAATTAAGAATTTCATCCAGGATGCCACTTACTGATGTGAAATCTGGGCCCCCCGCACATTTTTTCCATACGAAGTAAAGTGGATCCAATTAGATTGAATTGGAATGAAATAAATCAAATTGGAATTGATGGAAGTGGATTTCAATTAACTGGATTGAATTGGAATTAATGGGATTGGATTGAAATGAATAGAATTGCTATTTATTAGAATGCATTAGGTTAAATTTGAGTAAATTCGACGGGATTGGACTGAAATAACGCGGATTGGCCTAAATTGGCTTGTAATTGACTATATCAGATATGAGTGCAGTGGATTAGAATAAATTGGAGTCAATTGGATTGGTAGTTATTGGAATTAATTGGAATAACTCAAATTTAATTAGAATGAATTATAGTAGATTGGAATGAATCGGAATTACGCGTATTGCAATGGATTGGAGTGGAATAAAATAGGTTGGAATTAATTGGATTGGCATAAATTAATTTGGAATTGATTGGATTGAATTTTAGTGGATATGATTGAAATGGCGTGTAGTGAAGTGGATTTCGTTGGAATTGGATTGGACTGAAATGAATTGTGATGGATTAAAGTGGATTGGAATTACCTGGAATGTATTGGAATAGATTGAAGTGGAGCTTAATGAATTTTTTATGAAGTGGATTTAATTGGAATTACGTGGATTGCAATTTCAATAAAGTGGAATGAATTCGGTGTGAATGGATTGGATACAAATGAATTAGATCGCAATCCATCGCACTACAGTCAATTGGAATAAGTATCATTGGATTGTAATAGATTGGAGTATATTGGAATAGAGTTGAAAAAAGTTGATTAGATTAGAATGCATTAGATTAGATTAGTGTGTTGAATATGAATTAATTGGTTTGGATTGGATTGTAAAGGGATTAAATTGGAATGAAATCGATTGAATTGTAGTGAAGTGCATTGGCTCCGAATGCATCGGATTGGATTGGATTCGACTGGTTATGATGTGGTTTTCAATGCATTGAATTAGACTGGAAGGAATGGATTGCAATGGATTGGACTGGATTTCTTTCGCTATTGAGTATATTTTTCGCCCAATAGTGAGACCGACACTTTAACCCCTTCACCCCCACTACTCACTTCTACATTTGATGATTTCTTTACATATAAAATTTACTTTAAATTCTACAATTATTTGGTAAATAAACAATGATATGCTTTTTTAAGTTACGGCTTACCACTGACACCTTTGACTTTTTAGTGACTTTTTCAAAAATGGATTCTTCACATTTGAAAACCTAGCTAAAAAAATCTGTATAGTTTTAAGATGTAAAATGATTCAATAAGATTAATGGGATTCATAGGTTAGATTCGATACTTACGGAGGAATGTTTTATGATGGTGATACCTTTAAATGTTTCTTTCGCTTAATTCATTTTAATAATTCCCACGATTGTTTCCGAAATTTTTTGATTCCAATGTGGACACGGTAAAATAAACTAATAATTTTTGCGATTCAAATTGTCACTAAAAACTGTCAGGATCTAAACAGCTGACATGTGCGCGCACAGATCCACACACGTATCATCTGAAAAGATTTTCACATAGTAAATAGTCCGACGAGTTGGGTTCCCCGCACGGGTTTTCACTATTGCGGGCGGGCTTGTGGAAAATGTTCGCAGTACCGCGACTCGAGTGTAATAACAATTGTTTTTATACTTGAAAAATGTAGTGAATCGTCGATCAATATCTGGATCCCTTAGATCATATATAGTGAGTTTTGTATATATCAGCAGTCTTTTTACAGAATCATCAAGTACATTCGAAAACTACTGGATCCCACCTTTTCCCGGAAGTAATGCGACTTTTAATGCACATAATGAATTAGCAGGGCTATCAAATGATATGGCTTCTCTACAATATTCATATTACGGTAATTCCGGACACCATACTTCTGCGCCTTTGAATCCTGCAGCACATAAAATTCAGTTTAATCAACATGTACCAACACCATATTGTGAGTTGAAGATTCATGTATTTGTTGGAAAGTTAAAAATTTTTTGGCAGGGAAATCTATTCTATAATTCAGAATTAATTTGCAACTAAAAATCCTATTATTTTATTTTCCATTGAAAATTGATCATTTTTATAAAAAATTGAACTACTTGGATCCAATTCCAAGTAGCCTATAAAAATGTATTTTCCTGCTAGATGGTTGATGATTCCAGTTGAAAACTGTTGGGTTATAAATTAAAATACATTCTGAAAAATTCGTTTTCTCTAATTAAAAATTCATTTGAAAAATTTTGAAAACTGTTTTCTTCTTAGTAAAAATTGTTCTTTCTGAGTTAAAAGTAAATTATTTAATTTTGTAAGAAAAATTATATTCTTGCTGAAGAAGAATCTTTTTGGTTGAAACTTTTAATGGTTGGGTGAACTATTCAAATACCTTGTTGCAAATTCGGTATCCTTGTTTTTGAAAAATTGAATTAAATTTTATAATTGCAAAAAAATGATTTTGGGTTTAAAATTGAACTATTTGTTTAAAAATTAAGTTTTTAATTGAAAATCAACTTTTGGTTGACAAATCGTATTTTTGGGTTGAATAATTCTCTTTTTACTTGAAAATTCAACAATTGGGTACGAATGTTCTCCTTTCGTAACTTCGAAATCTCGTTTCATACCAATTTTTCTTTTTGGTTGGAAAGTTATTCCTTTCGGTAGTAGATTTTGTTGATATTATTCAGATTTTTCAATTGAAAAATCAATTTGTTTGGTGAAAAAATTCAATTTTTCATGAAAAATTAATATTAAATAATTTTATTACATTAAATTAAATTAATATTTTCCTTTTTTTTTGGTGCCAGTGAATCGAAATCTGAAGTTAAATTTTTTAAATTCAAAATAGCGGATATAATATAGCGACCATCAAGCCAGGAAACAGGAGAAAAGTTTTCATTTTTTTTAAACTATGTTTGGTTGAAAATTTATCTTTTCTAGTGGAAAATTAAATGAAATTTTTTGTTGGAAATTCTTCTTTTCCCGACTTTTCCGTAAAAAATGCATCGTCTTGTTTCGAAAAATGAATCTTTTTTGTTTCAAAATATTTTTTCTATCTGAAAATAGAAAATAATGCATTTTGTTGAAAATCCGACATTCTGGATTAATAATTCAAATTCTATGACAGAAGATCCTAGCAGAAAATACTGGGAAATAATTCTATTTTTACCATTTGACTCCAACAACAATAATAAAATTCAACTTGAATATTCTTTAACAAATAGGCTCAATGTTTTTACGGAATCAACTCAATTTTTTTCATAACTTTTTGCTAAGCAATTTTACACGAATGACTGATTCTTTGAACAAATTTAAATTTTATAATTACGCAATGGTTGTGGCTTTTTTCAACAATTAGGAACAATATTTTTACAAAATCAACTAACAATGTCGTTCCCGGCATTAATAGGAAATTCTTTGTTGATTCCACAGAAAAAATGGAGCTTATTTTTTTAAATCACTTAAGATGTAACATTATGATTAAAAAAGGGTTTAACTAATCGCCAAAATTTAAGAAAGGATGGAATCTTTTTTTCTAAATTAAAATATAATCATTTTTAAAATAAAAAAGATCAATTCCTTATTTGCTCCTCTGAACGCCACACTATGGACAGTTTTGTTAATATATTTTTTTAATTGTAAAACTTTTGATTGAAAAGACCTAGAGGGATACACTTTTTTATTAGTATATATAAATACGAAAATATGTATTTTGTGTTCTTATAACTTCTAAACAGCTTCACAAAAAGTCGATTTTCCAGTGTTCGCAGATCTTAAATCCAAAGAAAAGATGAATAATATAAAAAATTGGTAAATCCGGTATAACGAAACGAACCATAATTGACTAAATTGAAACCAATTTACGCAAAATTATATTTGGATTTAAAATCAGGTACCCTCGAAACCTTGACTTCTCCTAGTAATGAAAATTGCTTTGATAAAAAAGTGCATTTCTGCAAATATTGGAATTGAAGCAGCGGATATGATCGCCTTTCTCTCAGATTCATTTAATTCTACGTTAATTTACAAGCCGGACTTGAAATTAGAATTCATGCATCTTTTTTATAAATGCTGAGATATTATCTTAAATTACAAAACCAATTGATACCCGAGGTCATTTCTATCCAAATTTTAACGGCTTTGAGACAAAATTCATAAAAACA
>NC_046657.1:39779348-39787375 GCF_010883055.1 Belonocnema kinseyi
TTATAAATGCTGAGATATTATCTTAAATTACAAAACCAATTGATACCCGAGGTCATTTCTATCCAAATTTTAACGGCTTTGAGACAAAATTCATAAAAACAGCCCATAGTCCGACGCTCAATCCTAGTGCACAAAAAAAACTTTAGATGCTGTTTCGCATCCAAAGTCCGAGAGAAACGATGCCATATGTAATGATACGATTCACATTACCAAGGCTAATATTTGTCACAGGGAAGTAGTACCCTGAAACTACCGTTAGATTTACACACTTTTTTCTTTATTTACTTTATGATTTTATACTTTTAAAATATGTAATGTTCTGTTTTTTCTCAAGACGAGGAGTATTCTTCTCTTATGCATTCTACTCCTGGCATGCAGCCTTATCCTGCCATGTATCATGCTCCTAACGTGCCTTTTGCTCCTGCCATGTCATCTGATCATGCCACGTCTTCCGTTCAAGCCAAGTCTTCTACTTATGCGACGTCTTCTGCTCCTGCCGAGCAAACTCTTCATGCCAGGCCCACGTCTTCTTCTAGCGAACTCCCCTATTCTACACTATTTGAAATGACAATTGAAGAACTTACATATGAGCGATTTTACCCTAAAAATAATCCAGCCCGGGAACTTGCAATTCAATTATACGAGTTTCTTCCCGGTTCACGAATTCATTTGAAAAATCAAATGCATGTTCTCGAACCCGAACTAACCGGAGTACACTTTTTAATGGCAGGACTTAATGGTGACGCCCTGGCAATGGTGCAAATACTTTCAAATAGAAACGCGGCTTTACGTGCATTATTTATACCTACTGTAACGCACGGAGTACGAGCAAAAATAAACGTGTTCTCCCACGAGGTTAGCCCGATAGAGGATCTAGAAGAAAAGGATACTCGATTATCAGGTGCAAATTCAATTAAAGCAAATTTTAATAGGGAAACTGTGGATGTTCCTATCAAGCTAGCTTATCATATCGATTTCACTTCTCCCAGCCTGCCTCCCTTTAATTCATTATTTGGAGTGAAAATCGAATACATTCATAATTATCGATTATATCCCATTGGAGGTTCGAAACGAGAACTCTTAATTGAATTATACACTTTTCTTCCCAAATCAGGAGTTTATTTGAAAAATGATAGTGGATCAAAATACATGATACCGCCTCTAACAAAATATGTACTAACAGAAGCCAATGGTGACATCTTTGCATTCTTAAAAAAAGGAGAAAAAACCAAAATGGTTTTTTGTGGACTACATCGAGCTAGACCTGATGATGAGGGCAATGATCGAGCAAAAGTAAACAAAGTCTCGCATAAAGTTAGCGAATTGAGTGTAGAAGAAGCCAATGCAGTTTCATTAGCAAAAGATGTCACATTTATAGAATCTTTTGTAATGAGGAGTATCAATTGGGTAAGGAAGCCGAAAACTAAAGTAGATAGATCAGTTCGACCCAGAAAGTCATGAATTTCCAAGTGATGACCGATTAGATGCAGATTGAAAATTCGAAACTGCGCTTTCTAAAAAAAATTGCCTACATTTTACAGTTTTTATTAATATTAATATTTGCGTATTAAAAGTCCTAATTTTGGTTGAAATTTTAGTTTATTTCTTGTCTTTAACATTTATTTGGGGGAAATTGTTATGAACTTGAAAGTTAAACATTCCAATTTATGTGCAATGTTTATCTTTTTACTTGATTGAAGAATTTTCTGTTTTAATTCAAGATTCAATTAATTGGTGGACATTTTTTTTTTTAATTAGCATTTTCTCCTAGAAAATTTATTTGGTACGTTCGTAATGTGTTTAATTTCATAATAATACATATTTAAAAATTCAAATAAATATTTTTAAACCTACATATTAGTATCTAATATTCATGAAAAAATTACTGATTGAACTGAGCATGATACATATATTACGTAGCTCGGTTGAAAGAGTTCGTTTCCCTAGCAAGGGTATTTTCCAAAGCATTTAATCGTACGATTATAAATGTAATTATAAATGTGTAATAGTTATATATCTAATAAATTTTTTCCTTTCAAATCGATCGACATTTTACATCCTTTAATTGTCGATTTGAAAAAGACCATTTTTTCCGTCTGAAAATAGGGGAAAATGTAAGCGATTTCTCAATCGTTGACGTGAGCCTTGAAAAATTGCATGTTTTTCTAGTTGTGAGAAAAAGACTTTTAACAAGTAGGAAAAAGTACATGGAACTGTGGGAGAAAGTGATGATCTTCCATTAATATGTGATTGAATATGCTGTCAAGTGGCGCCATCTACAACTCAGATGGATGCTTTGCAAGAGAGTTAATGTATATCCGTGACTCGCCTTCGTGTTGCTATATCGTGCTGTGTCCCACTATTTTCATACGGAATGTATTTTCTGGGATTACCGACATCATATGATTTTTGTTGGATCAGTATAGCATGATCCTTAAATGATGAAAATCATTATGCATTTGCGCTGTTCAACTGAAAAGTCACATTCTTTAGTGAAGATAAATTGCAGTTAAAATAATTTATAGGCCCTTTTCCAATATTGTCACCAGTACCATGGCCTAACGTTCCTTGCAAATCAAATCGCTCAATTTTAACTGAGTTTTGCAAAACATTATCCATTTACACGACGCGCAGTGGTCCTAAATCCCAAATTCCAGTCCGAAACCTCAAAAATGTAAGTAATCGCGCAAACTGCTCGCTTATCAACAATCGTGCGTCGCTGTGACTGATTTTCTATCAAAATTTTGATAGCAAAAGAATTTAGACCCAGGAATAATTGTGCATCGGGATTTCATGAAATGGAAGACTCTGTGGAGGAATGTAAGATTTTGTCATTGTAAGCTGGACAAAAGCATACGATGTTCATAAATTAGGCCAAGTTTTGTTACTCACAAGATTTTGGAGTTGCTGATTATGAACCCGACTTCAAAAATTCCGAAAACAAAATAGCGGATCCAATATGGATCCGCCATTTTGTTTTAGAAATTTTTTATATCGGATTCGTAATCAGATACCCCACAAATCAGTGAGTGACGAAACTTGGCCCATTTTATGAACATTTTGCACTTTTGGTCAGCTTTTCGCCATTACTTCTCACTGTACGACGGTCGCTTGCACGTCAGATAAAGAGTCACCATTTTTTAAGTGATTTGAAAAATTAAAAATACTATCTTGTAAATAAAGGCCCAAAACTGAACAATTATTTTCTAAAAACGAAATAAATCTTTCTATCCTTAGAATCTAAATACCATCCAATTAAAAACTTATAATACTACGATTTCAAAGTATTAATGTAACTTCTCTATTTAATCTAATTTAATTGCCAGCAACATAAAAAATATTAAATTAAATAATAATCTCGGGTTTCTTATTGCTTTTTTTCACCTTAAAAATCGTGAACCAAGAGAACATGTAAAAAACCACGTTTTTTTAGATATTTTGGTCCTGCACGTAACGTTTAAATCGCAAAAATGAGATTGGAAATGAGCCAATTCATGTTGCAATAATCTTTGCTCCCTTCTATTTTTTGGAACCAAATTTTTTATTCCGTATCAGCTATTTTTGATTCTAATTCGGCATTTCTATCTCTAGGGATAAGTTTTTGTTTTTCAAAAATATTTGAACTGGACTTACTGTTCAACACCACTTTTGATCTCGTGTGAAATTTTAATTAGAAAATGTTCAGTCGATTATCTCGGAATCGGGTAACGTTTTTAATTTAAACTTTATGAATTAATCTCTAAAGTTTTTTTATTTAATAAATATGTAATTGACCATTTTTTAAATCATTCTATTATAACATATGATATAAGAGTGGGACGATGGTCGTGGGGGCTAAAGCGTAGGCTTTGGACCCACTCCTTCGGCTTGCGGGTTCGATTTCCGCCTCGCACTCTGGAAGAGTCTCGGTGGCCCATGCGGTGAACACTAGCCGAGCAAGGGAGTTGTTCATCTCCGGAGAGTCGTGGGACCGGTACCAGTGAAGAAAAAGGATTTCTCTAAGTACTTAAGGCTGTTGCTCTTGGTGGTTCGGAACCCACCTTAAACTGTAGGTCCCCCTTCCACCACCAAGTAAGTGTGTAGAGGGTGTGTAAAGGAATAGAGAAGGTGTAAGAAAAATGTAAACCCTTAGGGGACACATTAGAAGCTTCCATTCCATATGATATATTCTCAATTTAACATTTTTAATTGTTATTATTGACTTCATTTTCTTAAATATCTTGCTTTAAACAAAAAGATACAGACTGCCTAAATTATTAAGAAATTTAATAATAGTATTTTAAGACATTTTTAGGGCGATTGCTTCGATTGCTTATTTACATTTCTTTTTTACAAATCGCGTAAAAATGCGTTCACCATCAAATAAATTCTGATATTCTTGTCAATGCAATCCATCAACCCGTGGATTCAATTTTTTTTCTTAAGAATTAATTGACAGTCTCCAAATCTCTGTGTCTATTAAATAAATGTCTATTATTCATCAAAAAGGATCGATTGGTTTTTGAGATAGTTTCTTATGGAATTTAGAAGACTTTTTCTAGAGACTACGTTTTTAAAAATTTAGTTACTTTTCTTCTATTATTTAACCAAATCTCCTAAACTCTCTGCAGACTTTTCTCTATGTCCAGGAGTCATAGACAAGTAACTTAAAATTTAAGGGATTATTTTTCTTTTCACGTAATACCTTCTCATTATGATGAGAATATAATAATTCATGATTTTTAGTGAAATCGAAATTGGAATTTTCGATTTTTTAAGAAAAATTCTTACAGTTTTTACAATAATCTTGTACGGCTTTCAAAAATCAATGTTTTCATTCTCTTTACTTTTTTCATATCATGCTGTGTTTAACTTTTCAAGATTTAAAAATCTTATTTACGGCTATTTATAGAATCCGGAAACTCCAACAAACAAAAACATGGTAAGAATGGTAAGAATACAAATTTATTGAAAATATATAAATCTTTCACAATGACTAAGAATCAAATTTAACACAAAATAAGTAACAAATAATAAAGTGATCATTAAAAATGAGATTTGAATTTTATTTTGTAATATAAAGCGCAAAGCATGAGATAAGTGATGAGAATGTGTTAGTTAAAGCGGAAGGAGCTTTAGCAAAACAGAATTCTAAGCCACTAAATTACGGATGTCGATGAATTGACCTTCAATCTTCATAAGTCTGTACACAAATTTGAAAAAGCGACGACAATGATTTCAAGATTTTCGTGTCTGGCCTACAAAATTAATATACAAAATTACCCTGTAAAAAAAAGCGTCCCTGAAACTCCAAAGATTGTTACACCATTGTCTCTTATGGAATCTTAGTACCACACATCGACAATCTTGAGGCTGAGAAACAAAAAGACCACGACTACAGTGTACACTTCACAATCTGATCGAGCACGAAAATATTCATTACGAAAATGGTAAATTAAATTGTTTCCTATTGAATTGAGCAGTTTCTCCATAAATTCGAACAGATGAAGGTTGTCTATATCCTGGTCTTAGCTTCGGCGTTCATTCTCAGTTATATTGGTAAATATAATAATATAAGATTTCGATAATTATAAGAAATTTTTTTTAAGCTTCACGCTACGCTGAAAAGTATACTCAAATGTGTGCCACATGTTAGCGTGAACATATGGTTTATTACCAGATGTGTAAAGTAATCCTAGCGTACCTTGTAAACGAAATGGTTACGTAGTTGCGTGCCGGTAAAGTGACCTCATAGTTCTAAGTTAAAGCGGCGAACCTACAATAAGCCCGTCCAGAATAAGCCAGCATAAATGCGAGAGTGGTTCAGTTTCGCGACGGCGCAAAAGCGTTTTCAGCAATGACTCTCCGTCGTAAACACGGATTCCCTGAAGCTTCCGCGCTAAAGCGAATCTGGCGACTATAATTTTAGCCAGCTTATTCTACGAAGGCTTATAGGCTCACCGGTATAACTGGGACAATCTTATATTTTTACGCATTTATATTTATTTGTATTAATTCACTTCTTCTAAAAATTACAACCTTAAAGTTTTATTTAGAAACGAGGCATACAATTTTTCCATTCTTTTTAACATTTCACAAATTCGGTAGAATTTTTTTTCAAAATGATTTTTTCGAACTGAAAATATAGCTAATATATATTTGTTTTATGATTAATTTTTTTGTAACAAATTTAATTATTTCGGGTTGTAAATTTGAAAAAGATGTTTCCACGAATTCGTCTTTTATGGCTTGAAAACGGAATATTTTTGATCAAATTTTTTTCTTTACTTATGGAAACGTGTTTCTTTATTCAAAAATTTACTATGTCGTTGAATACTTGTATTTTTCTCTTGTATTCAACCAATTTTATTGAACATTAAAATACTTTTTCGTGAAAATATTAACTACTATACTTTCGGTAGAGAATTCTTTTTCTGCAGTGATTCATTAGCTTGGTTAACAATTCAACTATTTTCTGGAAAAATCATATATTTTTTAATTTTTTGGTTAAAAGTTAATTATTTTGACTTAAAATGTTATATTTTACATTAATAAATCTTCAATGCCCATTAGTTCTATTAGGCACATAACTATGAATTTCCGTATCATTGCCCTTCAAATTGAACTCAATTCTCAACTATGCATGTGTCATTATTTCTGCAACAAACGAGTTATTTATAGAAAGAAAAGCAGCAGATGCGCGGAATAATGTATTTAAACATCTCGAAAAAAATGCTTAATTTCAGGGTCAAAATTAGGAATTTTTAAAAATTAACAGCTTCACATTACAAATTTGCATTCTTGGTCCCTAAGTAAAGCATTTGTGTACAATACTTCGTTTGCAAAACAGATTGACATTTAACATTTTTAAGAAGTTCTGCCATTCCAAAATTTTGAACCTTCTTCTAAAATTTTGACATATTTCTGTTAAGAACAAAGGCATCAAAACAAATACTTTTTTTTAAATTCAATCAGTAGATAAAGACACTGATTTATTAGATATCTACATAATATTTCAAAAAAATATATGTTTTGTTCCTAAAAGTTAGTACCAAAAGTTTTTAAGCTAAAAGTTTTTAGTTTTTAAAAATCTATTAAAATTGACATGACTTATTTAATAAAAAGTATAAGAATGTTTAAACTATAAACGATGAAAGTTTTTTCAAAGCAGACGCGTTTTCTACAGAACAAGTCAATTTCTTTAAATGAAAATATGAATTTCCTACCAAGAAAATTTGTTTTCTAACAAAGGGATGAATTTTCAATTGTAATTACCACTTTTTAATCAAAATAGACTGATTTTCAACCAGTACTATCTTTAAACAGAAGAGAAGAATTTTCAACAAAGTACTGGACTTTTAAACAAAATACCAAACTAAAACGATATATACTACAATTGTTAACCGAAAAAAATGTATCAGATATGAAAGAAAAAGAAATTTCACCTGCATTACAACTTCAGAAGATAAATAATTTTGAATAAAAAATAAACTTTCAGAATGAACATTTCTTTTCCTGTGTCGAAAAAGTATGATATTTTTATTTTTCAGGATATTGTAGAATTTTGGGGAAAAATTAGAATCAGTTGAAACGACATTTAGAACTTTTAGAGGTTTAGCAGATACATTAGAAGCTGCTTAGAACTATGCATTTTAAAATGTTTGAAAAATTTTTTAAGTCTAAAAATATTGCCCTTAACGCTTCCAGACATTTTCGAATTTTGTAGCGATCTTCCAAAATTTGTTGTTACTGCTTTGAGTTTTCTTTGTAAATTAAAATTTTAAAACAATAAGTCAACCAAAATCGTTCCAGGTATCTTAAGAATTCTTTTTTTATTCTCTTGAAGGCATTCTAACTACTTAAAAAGCTTTTGAAAATCTTTTTTAATCCTTTAAAATATTTTTCGTGAATTTTTGTTCAGCGTTATCTAATTTTTGAAAGGCCTCTAAGGGAAAAGTCAAGTATTCAACAAAAATCTGCAGCTGCGTCCTCTTAAACATATTACCTTCTCAGTCACAAACTAGAATATTCCTTTGAAAATTCAACTG
>NC_046657.1:39787475-39816982 GCF_010883055.1 Belonocnema kinseyi
TTATAAATGCTGAGATATTATCTTAAATTACAAAACCAATTGATACCCGAGGTCATTTCTATCCAAATTTTAACGGCTTTGAGACAAAATTCATAAAAACAGTCCATAGTCCGACGCTCAATCCTAGTGCACAAAAAAACTTTACATGCTGTTTCGTATCCAAAATCCGAGAGAAACGATACCGTATGTAATGATACCATTCACATTACCAAGACCAATATTTCTTACAGGGAAGTAGTACCCTTTAATTAACGTTAGATTTACACATTTTTTTCTTCATTTACGTTATGATTTTATACTTTCAAAATATGTAATGCTCTTTTTTTTCAAGACGAGGAGTATTCTTCTGTTATGCATTATGCTCCTGGCATGCAGCCTTATCCTGCCATGTATCATGCTCCTAACGTGCCTTTTGCTCCTGCCATGTCATCTGATCATGCCACGTCTTCCATTCATGCCACGTCTTCTACTTATGCGACGTCTTCTGCCCCTGCCGAACAAACTCTTCATGCCAGGCCCACGTCTTCTTCTAGCAAACCCCCCTATTCTACACTGTTTGAAATGTCAATAGAAGAACTTACATATGAGCGATTTTACCCTGTAAATAATCGGGGCCGGGAACTTGCAATTCAATTATACGAGTTTTTTTCCGGTTCAAAAATTCATTTGAAAAATGCGAAAGGTGTTCTCGAACCCGAGCTAACCGGAGTATACTTTCTAATGGCAGCGGTTACGGGTGACGCACTGGCAATGGTGCAAGTACTTCCAAGTAAAAACACCGTTTTACGTGCATTATACACACCTTCTAGTGTAAACGGAGTACGAGCGAAAATAAACGTGTTCTCCCGCGAGGTTAGCCCAATAGAGGATCAAGACGAAAGGGACACTCCATTATCATCGGCAAATTCAATCAAAACACACTTTATAAGGGAAACTGTGGATGTTCCTATTAATCTAGCTTATTATATCGATTTCACTTCTCCCAGCCTGCCCCCCTTTAATTCAATATTTAGTGTGAGAGTTCACAACATACAGAATTATCGACTCTATCCCATTTCAGGTTCGAAACGAGAACTCTTAATTGAATTACACACTTTTCTTGCCAATTCAGAAGTTTATTTGAAAAATGATAATGGATCAAAATACCCTATGCCGCCCCTAACAAAATACGTATTATCAGAAGTTAATGGTGATATCTATGCATTCATAAAAAAAGGAGAAAAAAAAAAGTTCGTATTTTGTGGTCTACATCGAGCGAAACCTGACAGTCATAAAAATGACCGAGCAAAACTAAACAAAGTCACGCACAAAGTTAGCACATTGGATGTAAATGAAGCCTATGCACTTTCTTTAGAAAAAGATGAAACATTTATAGAATCGTTTGAAATGAAGAATATCAATTTAGTAAAGAAGCCGAAAACTGAAGTAGATAGATCAGTTCGACCCAGAAAGTCATGAATTTCCAAGTGATGACCGATTAGATGCAGACTAAAATTTCGAAACTGCGCTTTCTAAAAAAAATTGCCTAAATTTAACTGTTTTTACGAATATTAATATTTGCGTATTAAAAGACCTAATTTTGGTTGAAATTTTATTTTATTTCTTGTGTTTAACATTTTTTGGGGGGAAATTGTTATCAACTTGAAAGTTAAACATTCCAATTTATGTTCAATGTTAATCTTTTTATTTGATTGAAGAATTTTCTGTTTTAATTCAAGAGTCAATTAATTGGTGGAAAATTGTTTGTTTTTTAAATTAGTATTTTCTCCTAGAAAATTTATTTTGTATGTTCCTAATGTGCTTAATTTCATAATAATACATATTTAAAAATTCAAATAAATATTTTTAAACCTACAAATTAGTATCTAATTTTCATGAAAAAATTACTGATTGAACTGAGCATGATACATATATTACGTAGCTCGGTTGAATGAGTTCGTTTCCCTAACAAGGGAATTTTCCAAAGCATTTAAGGGCATGTGACACAGCTAAATACCTATATTACCGACCTCACTTTTTCCGTCCACTGAATGTTTTCTTGAACCTAAGAACGTTTTTTGTAAATAAAATATCGAGCTGAAACTTTGGTAAATATATTAGAGTACAATAAAGTACGTTTAAGTACTGCATTTTGGTAGGAACTTCACTGAAAATTATTTCATCTTTTTTCCGAACCTCAACATTTTTTGAACGTTCGAACTTTTCTATACATAAAATATCGGTCTCGAACTTTGAGAAATGCATGAGCCGAAAGAAAACTACGTTTAAGTACAAAGCTTAATAATAATAGATGTAAAAAAATATATTTCAACAATCAATTCCAACGGCATCAGCCGGTAGCGTTGTACACGAAAATACGAACTCTCTAGAGCCTCGTCTAGTGGCCGCCAGGTTTCGTATTTTCGTGTGCAACGTTACCGGCTGATGCCGTTGGAATTGATTGTTGCAATATATTTTTTCACATCTTTTATTATTAAGCTTTGTACTAAAACGTAGTTTTCTTTCGGCTCTTGCATTTCTCAAAGTTTGAGACCGATATTTTATGTATAAAAAAAGTTCGAACGTTAAAAAAATGTTGAGGTTCAGAAAAAAGATAAAATAATTTTCAGTGAAGTTCGTACCAAATGCAGTACCTAAACGTACTTTATTGTAGTCTAATAAATCTTCCAAAGTTTCAGCTCGATGTCTTATTTACACAAAAAGTTCTTAGGTTCAAAAAACATTCAGTGAACCGAAAAAAGTGAGGTCGGTAATATAGGTATTTAGCTGTGTCACATGCCCTTAATCGTACGATTATAAATGCAATAGTCACTGTGTGTGTAATTGCATAATAAAAATAGTAAATTAAATTCAGAAGTTATATATCTAATAATTTTTTTCCTTTCAAATCGATCGACATTTTACATCCTTTTATTGTCGATTTGCATTTTTTTGCTATAACTACGTGAAAAAGACCATTTTTTCCGTCTGAATATAGGGGAAAATGTAAGCCCTTTCTCAATCGTTGACGTGAGACTTGAAAAATTGCATGTTTTTCTAGTTGTGAGAAAAAGACTTTTAACAAGTAGGAAAAAGTACAGGGAACTGTGGGAGAAAGTGATGATATTCCATTAATATGTGATTGAATATGCTGTCACGTGGCGCCATCTACAACTCAGATGGATGCTTTGCAAGAGAGTTAATGTATATCCGTGACTCGCCTTCGTGTTGCTATCTCGTGCTGTGTCCCACTATTTTCATACGGAATGTATTTCTTGGGTTTACCGACATAATTTATGGTTTTTAAAAGTAATATTTTTATGGTTAGAATATTATTTAAAAAAATAATACAATTTGCTCCTTTTCATAAAAAAGATTAATGTAATGAAAGAATAAACTTTTATGATATAACTAAAGAAAATGGTTTCAATTAATGTTAAGTTTAGTAAAATGAGTGTATATGTTCTGAGATAAGAGAAGACCGAAAAATAAGTGATATAGCGTTAGAGATTTGACAGATTCAAAATTATCACCACCTTATCTGTAAGAAGACGCGAGTAAAATACTGTTTTCTTCAAATGATGTTATATTATTAATATATTCTATATAATATTATACTTCATTATTAATCTTCCAGATTATCTGTAGCAACTAAAATAAAATGTTCAAAATTTGTTATATGTAAAAATATCCTCCGAGTGTGGATGATCCATAAATTATGAAAATCATTATGCATTTGCGCTGTTCAACTGAAAAGTGACATTCGTTAGAGAAGATAAATTGCAGATAAAATAATTCATAGGCCGTTTTCAAATATTGTCACCAGTACCATGGACAGACGTTCCTTCCAAATCAAATCGTTAAATTTGAAGAGATCCTCGCAAAAAATTATTAATTTACACGATGCACAGTGGTCCTAAATCCCAAATTCCGGTCCGAAACCTCAAAAATGTAAGTAACCGCGCAAACGTATCACTTATCAACAATCGTGCGTCGCAGTGACTCATTTTCTATCGAAATTTTAAAGCAAAAGAATTTAAACCCAGGAATAATTGTGCATCGCGATTTCATGAAATGGAAAAACTTTGGGGAGGTATGTACGATTTTTTCATTGTAAGCTGGACAAAAGCATACGATGTTCAGAAATTAGGCCAAGTTTCGTTACTCACAGGATTTTGGGGTTGCCGATTACGAACCCGACGTGAAAAATTCCGAAAACAAAATAGCAAATCCAATATTGTCTACGAGTATGCTAAATACATTTTTGATTTTTTTGAAAATTGGTATCAAGAGATTTTCAGGGTCGCTGATTACAAATCTCCCATTTCAAAAATCCCGAAAACAAAATTACAGGTTTAATATGGCAGTCGTGTGTATCAAATACATTTTTTTGATAATTGGTATCAGGAGGTTTTCAAGATCGCTGAATACGAAGCTGATGTCAAAATTCAAAATTTCGCATCCAATGTAGCACGATAGTATGCTAAATAACTGTTTGTAATAATAATATTATTGGATGCGCCATTATGTTTTCTGAGTTGTTGACACCAGGTTCGTAATCAACTATCCTGAAACCTTCTGATACCAATATTCAAAAGAATAAAAAATGTGTTTAACATACTCTTTTGTAAATCTTATAAATGAAGGCCCAAAGCTGAACAATTATTTTCTACAAACGAAATAAATCTTTCTATCCTTAGAACTTAAATAATATCCAATTAAAAACTTATAATTTCTACGATTTCAAAGTATTAATGTAACTTCTCTATTTAATCTAATTTAATTGCCAGTAATACCAAAAATGTCAAATTAAATAATAATCTCGGGTTTCTCATTGTCTTTTTTTTCATCTTAAAAATCGTAAACCAAGAGAACATGTAAAAAACCACGTTTTTTGAGATGTTTTGGTCCGCCATTTTGAAAAAAGAGTAATTCGGAAAAAATTGTAGATGAAAGTATACATGCGATGTAGAACACGATGCGATAGAAAATTGAATTGAGAAAGTCTGTGACACTGAGGTTAGGGATATAACTTAGAAGTCAAAAAACAGTAAGGCTGCTGCCAAGACAGTGCACGTAATGTTTAAATCGCAAAAATGAGATTGGAAATGAGAAAATTCATGTTGTAATAATTTTTGTTCTCTTCTATTTTTTGGAACCAAATTTCTTTTTCGTATTAAATATTTTTGATTCTAATTCAGCATTTCTATCTCTAGGGAGAAAGTTTTTGTTTTTCAAAAATATTCGATCTGGACTTACTGTTCAACACCACTTTTGAAATCATATGAAATTTTAATTAGAAAATTTTCAGTCGATTATCTCGGAATCGGCTAACGTTTTTAATTTAAACTTTATGAATTTATCTTTAAATTTTTTTTATTTAACAAATGTGTAATTGACCATTTTTTAAATCATTCTATTATAACAGATGCTATATTCTCAATTTGCAGGCAAACTGTGCAATATACGAACAAAGGAAATAACTGAAATTTCGTGCCCTTAAAAGACCGAAAAATTTGTCATCATAAAAATATATTGAAAGTTTAAAAAATTAAATTT
Organism: Belonocnema kinseyi; assembly: GCF_010883055.1. Classification (NCBI taxonomy): domain Eukaryota; kingdom Metazoa; phylum Arthropoda; class Insecta; order Hymenoptera; family Cynipidae; genus Belonocnema; species Belonocnema kinseyi. The sequence goes on from NC_046657.1 coordinate 39,793,014, forward strand.
GTTGAAAAACAACACAAGATACAATAACATTTTCATTACAAAAATTTTTGCCTTAATTACATCTAAATTAAATATAAACAAATTAAATAGATATAAAAAAACGATACAATTTGCTATTAAATGTTTCATAATAGTTTTTATTTTAATAAAATTCGCATTTTTTTAATTATAAAAATAAGACAATTGAAATAATTTTTGTCCAATACTAATGCATGTTATCAATGGTAAGAATATACATTTATTGAAATTATATAAATCTTTCAGGGTAGCTAAGAATCAAATGTAATACACAATAAGTAACAAATATTGAAGTAATCATTAAAAGTTAGATTTGAACTTTATTTTGCACTATAAAGTGCAAAGCATGAGATAAGTGATGAGAATGTGTTAGTTAAAGCGGAAGGAGCTTTAGCAAAACCGAATTCTAAGCCACTAAATTACGGATGTCGATGAATTGACCTCCAATCTTCATAAATCTGTACACAAATTTGGAAAAGCGATGACAATGATTTCAAGATTTTCATGTCTGGCCTATTTTTTGAAGAAGGTTAAAACATATTTTTTCAAAACACCCAAAGTTGATAATAATTCATCAGTTATAACAGACAATATACAAAGTTATTGTGCACACTTCACAATTTGATCGAGCACGAGAATATTCATTACGAAAATTGTAAATTAAATTGTTTCCTATTGAATTGAGCAGTTTCTCCTTGAATGCGAAAAGATGAAGGTTGTTTATAGCCTGGTCGTATTTTCGGCGTTCATTCTCAGTTGCATTTTTAAACATAATAATATAATATATCTATAATTATAAGAAAATTTTTTAAGCCTTACGCCGCGCTGAAGAGTACACTCAGAAGTGTCCCACATGTGAACGCGAGCATATGGTTTATTACCAGATGTGTAAAGTTATCCTAGCGTACCTTGTAAACGAAATGGTTACGTAGTTGCGTGGCGGTAAAGTGACCTCATAGTTCTGAGTTAAAGCCGCGAACCTACAGTAAGCCCATCCAGAATAAGCCAGCATAAATGCGAGAGTAGCTCAGCTTCGCAGCGGCGCAAAAGCGTTTTCAGCAATGACTCTCCGTCGCAAACACGGATTCCCTGAAGCTTCCGCGCTAAAGCGAATCTGGCGACTCTAATTTTAGCCAGCTTATTCTACGAAGGCTTATAGGCTCACCAGTATAACTGGGACCATAGAGACCAATGCGCTCAATGAGTCTGCTGAAGAAAATTTTTATTTTCACATTTATACCTAATTTGACGTAAAATTCAACAATCTTCTGATGTTTATACGCATTTATATTTATTTGTATTGATTCACCTGTTCTAAAAATTACAACCTCAAAGTTTTATTTAGAAATGAGGCGTACAATTTTTCCTTTTTTTTTAACATTTCACAAATTTTGTAGATTTTTTTTCAAAATGTTTTTTTCTAACTCAAAATATAGCTAATATATTTTTGTTCGATAATTAATCTTTTGTAACAAATTCAATTATTTCGGGTTGTAAATTTGAAAAATATGTTGCCACGAATTCGTCTTTTAGGGCTTGAAAACGGAATATTTTCGATTAAATTTTTTTCTTTACTTATGTAAACGTATTTCTTCATTCAAAATTTTACTACGTCGTTGAATACTTGTATTTTTCTCTTGTATTCAACCAAGTTTACTGAAAATTAAAATACTTTTTCGTGAAAATATCAACTACTATACTTTCGGTAGAGAATTCATTTTCTTCAATAATTCATTAGTTTGGTTAACAATTTAACTATTTTGTGGGAAAATCATATATATTTTAATTTTTTGGTTGCAAGTTAATTATTTTGACTTAAAATATTATATTTAAATTGTACATTATTAAATCTTAAAGACCCGTTAGTTCGATTAGGCACATAACTATGAATTTCCGTATCATTGCTCTTTAAATTGAACTCAACTCTAAATTATGCATGTGTCATTATTTCTGCAACAAACGAGTTATTAAATAAAGAAAAGCAGCAAATGCGCGAAATGATGTATTTAAACATCTCGAAAAAATGCCTAATTTTAGGGTCAAAATTAGGAATTTTTAAAAATTAACAGCTTCATATTACAAATTTGCATTCTTGGTCCCTAAGTAAAGCGTTTCTGTATAATATTTCGTTTATAAAAACAGATTGACATTTAACATTTTTAAGAAGTTCTGCCATTCCAAAATTTTGAATCTTCTTGTACAACTTTTACATATTTCTGTTAGGAACAAAAACATCAAATCAAATGCTTTTCAGTAATTCAAGTGTTTCACTTATCATTCGTTTTGAAACATTTTAAGTCATTTATCAATCAACCTCAATTGTTTAGAACCCATTTTAAAACATTAAAATACTTTAAACATTTCAAATTCAAATTTTTTAATGTAAACATTTTAAACATTATACATTTAAGATTAAAAAAACATTTTCATTTATTTTACTTTCATTCATTATTATTAATATTGAATTTGTTTATAGTAAATATTTGAAACATTAAAATCAGTGAAATACTTTTATCATTTTTAGAAAATTTTCATGTTATTTCCAGTTTTTTGAATTCCATCAGTGGATAAAGAAACTGATTTATTAGATATCTACATAATTCCCTACCAAGAAATTTTGTTTAATCCTTTAAAAATCTATATACTTTTTTAAGTTTTGGGAATCTTATATTCAAATTATTTTTTAAACATTTCCAAAATAATTTTAAAATGTCTAATTTTTTTTGAAGTAAGATAATAGTTACTTGTGGTTAAAAAATATTGCTTTTTATATAAACTGTTATGTTTAATAGCATTCACTCTGATTAATACTAGAAATTGGGCTCTTTCTGAACATTTAACTTCTTGTCCTCTTTTCATTCGAAGTGGCTTCATATTTTTTTCAATTTAAAAAATAATTCTTTAAACTAATTATTATTGCTTGAACAATTTATTGTTATTTTTTCATTATATTCTCTTGGCTTGATGGTAGAATGGTGCGGTTGTTCCTAAAATATTTAACGTTGATTTTGTTTTCAGTTATAAGAAAATAATAAATGAACATGATATGAAATATTTTAAATTATATTTTTCGAGAATTTTTGTTCAAATAATATAAATATTTATTGTTTGCTCCTAACTAGAATTAATGTTCCACTCACTATGAGTGAATAAACCTTGACAGCCCTTTAAACCCCCTTCAGCGTTATCTAATTTTTGAAAGTCCCCTAAGGGAAAAATCAAGTATTCAACAAAAATCTGCAGCTGCGTCCTCTTAAACATATTACCTTCTCAGTTACAAATTAGATTATTCCTTTGAAAATTCAACTGTTTTCTTGAAAAATCCATACTTTATGTCATATTGTATTATTTTGTGTCATTATGTACCTTATTTCATAGTATTATATCTTATTGTATCATATTTCACAACATTGCATCATATTGTTTCTTTTTGTATCATACTGTATCATATTGGATGACTATGTATCATATTCGATCATATTATATGACATTGTATTTTGATATTGTATATTGATATTGTATATTGATATTGTATTTGGGGTCGCTAAATCACAATCTGAACATAGATTTATAATTTTTAAATGTTAGATCCAATTTCGCGGACATTATTTATTAAAAAATTTTCGGATCTTAAAAAATTGGTGTTATTTAGGGTTTTAAGGTCTGCATATCGAAATCTGACGTTTAATTTTGAAAATGCAGGAATGCAAATCAAATATTCTGTACTGAACTGAAATGCAACACGGAATTTCAGTTCAAAGATCCCAAAAATACTGACACACTCAAGCAGATTCAAATCGGATCACGTTAAATAATTCTTTTTAATGCCCATATACGTTTCATGATGCCAAAATGACACTAATTTTTTTGCTGAAATAGCTTTGAATTTTGGGAAATTTGAAAAACTGATATATTTTGAAATTATTTATAATTGCCGAATATAATTTGAAATAGCTTGAGGCTCTAAAATTGCAATTTAAAATTCTGTATTTTCCTAAAAATAATGACGTTTCCACTGAACTTAAATTATCAATTGGATCAAATGATGTGGGTCCTTCACAATATTTTCATGGCGGGGATTTTAGACACATTACGCCGATGCCTCCGTCTTCTGCACCACATACTAACCAGTATTATCGACATGTACCGAGCCAACACCGTGAGTTCAAAATTTGTTTGGAAAATTAATTTTGAAATGAAAATCCAACTATCTAATTTCCCGTCAAAAATGTACATTTTTCAATTACAAAATTAAGCCACTTGGGTAAAATTAAAGTATTTTTTTTTTATAAGAAAATTTAGATTCTTGGTTGAAAATGCATATTTTCTGTTTGAAATTTAAATATTTGAATATTTGATTGTAAATTCGTTTTTTGTTGTTAGAAAATGATGGTCGTTACAAATTTATTTTTTGCTTGAAGATACATCAGTTGAGTGATAAATTGCTCTCTTCGGTTATAAATTTAACTATTTTGTACAAAAATTTTTCTTATTGATTAACTTTTTAGACAGGTAATTGATCTTTTTTAATTGAAAAGTCAATTAGGCATTTTTGAAATAATTTCTCTTTCTATTAACAAATTCAACGATATGGTTCCAATTTTTTTCTTATTATTATTTCTTCGAAATTTTTATTCAAGTGAACCCGATTATACATCATAGCCACGGAGCGAGTCAAGTGACTGATGAGATTAGGATGTTATAAGTCAATAAAGTAGAACAGTCACGTCTGGATGCTTTCTTAGAGCAACCGTCTGCCCTCTCCACAGATTTTTGATAGCTTGCTTCCTGGTGGCCAAGAAAGTTTCTTATAATGCGACAGGTGTTTAATAAAATTGCCTTCTGAGCTGCTACGGGTACCCTACTGACTCCTAAATGTCCTAATATAAGATGTGATCTTCGCTGTCTAAAACGTGCATTGGAATCTACCTTTATAAAGGCATCCATTTTCTTAAGGGTCCTAGTTTTAGGGCACATGGTTGATGTATAATGCCCGCTACATCACTATGTACCTATATTCTCACTGAGCCATCGCGCGAAAGCCATCGATAATGTGCTTAATGGCTTCGTTACTATCTCCACCTCGTCGGCACCGGTCAACCGCGTTTTAATGTGACACGTATTTCTTATAATTTCTGGCATTGCCAACCTTGTTCTGTATAGCGATGACGGCTGGATACAGAACACACTTTATTAGCGGAATATTGGATGTCTCACTATCTACTTCATGTTGATCTAGCGTGTTGGGGTGCTCGCCATGGATAGCTTTCTGCCTCCACTGTAGTTCTAATTCCTCTATAGTTTCTGCCCTGATGTTCAACGCCCCATCTCAGGACTACTTCAAGAGCGTGTAGTCCAGATCAGCTTCACCGATGGTGCTGTAAAGCGCAACATTTCGTTTGCTGTTAAAATAGTCCTTCACCTGTGTTACTTGTGAATCACACAGTTTGTTGACATCTGCAACACCCCTACCCCCTATATGTCGTGGTTGAACTATCCTTTCATTCGCTAAATTTCTGTGGTGCACTCGGTGCTTCGTCATTTCTACACAGGCGATTCTGTTTAACGTTTCAATGTGGACCACTTTATGCGCCCGAAGGAGTATGTGAGGACAGGGATGGCATATGTTGCGATTGCTCTGATTTTGTTTACCGAGTTGGAAATCAATGTGTTATCAGAAGTTAATGGTTACGTCTTTGCGTTCGTGAAAAATAATATAATATAATAATAATATAAAATATAAAATATAAAATATAAAAATAATATAAGATAATAGGCAAGCTGTATTAGGTGGAATATATCTATTAGTTCAGTGCATAAGCCTAAAAATATAGTCTGTAAATCAGCTTTACCCAGGACGTCATGAATTTTCAAGTAATGACTGACTAGATGCAGATTGAAATTTTAAAACTGCGCTTTCTAAACAAAATTCTATATCGTAAGTAATGAATCTGTAAGTTTCGACGAATATTTTAATGTCGTAAATCTAGAAAAACAATTTAAGTAAAATATTTAGTTCTTGTAGAAAAGAAGGTAGAACTCTCAATTTGCAGCCATCCAGATTTACAGAAGAAACTGAAAATTTGGTAATAAACTTTAACGAAGATGACGAGAATAGTCAGATGCCAGGTAAAAATGATTTTATATCTGTGACAAAACTAGACGGTACTCGTGAGCAAGTACAGAAGAGACTGATTCTGTACAATCTTTTACAATTAAATTTCAGATTTGTAGCCCAGCATGAAAATGTGAAGATTGGTTTTTCAGAATTTGCACAAATAAGAACAAAGCACAGTGTTTTATCTGGAGCAAGTGGAACTCACAATGTTTGTGTATGTGTTTATCATGAAAACGTCCGGTTAATGTTAAATGTGATTAATATTAAATATTAAGCCGCGGGAACTGACAGAAAATTGTCAGTTTGTCATGTAGTTATTTATCACAAAGATGGAAACGAACTGAAGCACTTTAGCATGACAATCATCTCAGATTGTTCAAGTCAGGACACTGTAGCTGTGTATGCATTTCAAAAGCTCATCAACGAGTACCTCAAGAAGAAATTCAGCATTGTTAACAAAATTTATTAAGTGACAGAGAAGCTGCGCAGATTTTAAAGATTGAAAATGCCATCATAAATCTTTTAAATAAAAAAAAAAGATTTTGGGATTTCTGCAGAAATACATTTCCAGGCAACTGCACATGGAAAAGGTCCAGTTGACGGGCTTGATGGAAATTTTAAAAGACTGCGATGGATTGACTAGATTGACTAAAGCAATTACAATTCCGAAAAAAGGCGAACTGAATAAATTATGATAAATTTTGTGCAGCTTCGCTGGTGAATCTTACATACAACCAAGTCCCCAGTAGGACTGGCAACCTGTCCGAATGCACGAGGAAGGGTTTCGCTCGCCTGTCTTCGCAAGCCTACATAACTATTTTCAGTCCCAAAATGCCAAACAGCATTTTTTTGGAAAAATTCAATCCTTTGTTTAAAAATATTTTACAAAAAAAAGTCCGTAAAGTAGAACATTTTAAATAAACATTTAAATTGAAATTTGTGCATAAAGATTAAAATAATTAAAACAATAGATTTTATAGAAAGAAAGAGCATGAAAAACCCTTTAGAAATCACTCATAGAAAATTCAATTCTCATTTGTAGAAAGGAGGTTATCGTAATTTGAAAATGCCCGCTTTGCCCGGGGGCTGCAAATTGCACCCCCTGTAGTTTGAGGAGGGATGGTAGTCAAAGTCTATAAAGTATGGATATACTCCTATCATACAGGCAAACAAACTCTGAAAATTTGAAGACAATCGGAAGACATGACTTCTAAAGTTGGACCAGTTCAGGAATAATGCCCGATATATGTATAAACATATAAGATAGAAATACATATAGGAACATATTAGCTTCCGCTATATATAAACATATAGGATACTAACAGGTAGATTTGAAAATTTCTAATTAGAGAGTTTTTATAATTGATCTCTTACAAAATATACATAATATGTTGTAATGGAAGCGTAACTTTATTTTATAATCATCTCACTTTATTGAAAACGTAACATTTATTTACAGAGCTAATATATAAATAAACAAAAGGTAGAAAAAACTAACAATATGTCAAATGAAAATCGAAATCAGTATTTAAAGATTACTTAGAAGAAAATTAATACTAAATCTTATAACCTCTAACAGTGTACATACATTTTCAACTAAAATAGTTAAATTTTTAACAAAAAAATATAAATTCAATCAATGAATTTTTATTTTGTAGAATTCAGGTATACTCTAAAGGTGAATTACGAACAAGCAGAATATGTTTTTTCACACAAAAAACTAACATTAAAAAAAATTTTCAACCAATTAATTGAATCCATAATCAATACAGAAAATTGTGCAACCAAATAAGGAGATAAATTTTGAACAACAAACAGAATGGTTTAATTTCGTGATAAAAGATTAATTATCAACGCTTAAAGAAATAAATAAAAAAATATATATGGGTGAGTATACGTCAGGAATATCAGGATCTGCAATTGATTGTTCGATTTTGAGTAAACTTTAGAAAATTATAGTTTTATATTAGAGACAATTAGGATCTGCGATGCCTCCGCGCTGCTTTCCCAGTATCGCACAGTGGAAAAAGAGCACATTTTTAATGAAAACTGCCCAGCACGTACGATTTATTGAGAGAATTTCAAATGCATTAAAACCTTACTTAAATCGATTACTTGCCTTTCACATATTGGGGTTCTTTCAGAGTGAGTTTCCCTTGCCTCTCACATATCGGGGTATTTTCTGAGTGCGTTCCCCTTGCCACTCAATAATTACGTTTCCGTTTAAGACAGTTTTCTATCCCGAATTCAAAGTATTTCGTGGAATTAGAGTATTGCCTACACTGTATTTTATTGTCACCGATTGGGATAAAAGAATGAAAGCTTCTGGTAGCTTTGATCGCTTGAGCTTTTCCAAAGCAAATCTTTGAATTTCGAGCTTTTTTGTTTTGATCTTTCTCAGAGCAGAAGAGCAACTTTATTTTGGGTAAAGCCTCAGTGCCTCATTCGTACAATTCTTTGGCTGTTAAGATTTGTTTGTTGCTTGGACGTTGGAAACTAACTCGACCAGCTTCTCGCTTAAGAGTTCCTCCAATACCATCGCACGGACTTTTACCATAAGACGAAGCGAAGAACTCCCAGCGTGCCTCAATTCCAAAATCACACTGATGATATGCAAGATATTCACTCTGTATTGCGTCTTGAATTACAGTTTCGTGATTTTGCGGAAAATCAAATAGTATCATAAATACCCCGGCTTGCAGAGAATCTTTGGAGTCCTTGAAAAAATGGCTTTGACTTTTTGCAATGAAGTCATGTTTGAGAAGATCGACCAGATCACACGAAAATGAACATTTGAAGTCAAATAACGCACAATATAAAAAAAAGTCTGGACAAGAAAAATGTTGCTTTTTGAATGTCCTACAAGAATATTATAAAAACTTTTTGAATTTTCTTGAAAATGCACATTTTGACAGCATACAAAAATAATGGAAAATCAAAAATTACATTTTTCATTCATCTATTTGACAGTATTTCAAAGATGTAAAGTAAATGAGTTTATTTGATTAATGATTATAATTGTTTATATTATAAACAAAGTTAATGTACAAATGCAGTAATCAGGCATTTTTAGACAGAAATATTCGTTGCCTTCGATGTAATTTTTTTTAAATTAGGAAATTTGTGATAATTTTAGCAAAATTATTATTTGGTTGATTAATCTTATGATTTTCTAAACAAATTTAAGAAACCAATGCATTAATTAAGCATTTGTTGACATAAAAATTTGCTTTTTTTATGTTAAATATTTTAATTAGGTACTTCATGAAAACTGCAGTAAAATTTATAATTTTTTCATCAATTTGGTGATTATTTGAAACAAATTTAATAAATAAAGAATGCATTAGTGGAGCATCTGTCGAAGAAAAAATTCCGTTTTTTCGGTGTCGGACTTTTCATTAAGATTTTCATAATAAATGCGGAAACATTCATAATGAGTTGATGAATTTTATGAATTTTAAAAACAAATTTAACCAAAAAATTCATTATTCAGGCTTCTGCAGACGCAAGAATTCGTTTTTTTCTATGTCAGTATCAGACTTTTTAATGGGGAACTTCATGATGATTTCAGCAAAAGTAATAAATAGTCGATAAATTTTATACTTTTTTAAAAACAAATTCAATAAACAAATGCATTATTCATGGCCATATGTCGATGAAACTTCTTTGTTTCAATATCCTAATTTAAAAAGTTGCAATAAAAAAAAAGAACTTTTCTGTAGACAATTGCCTGATTAATGCATTTGCTGACTAAATTTGTTTAAAGAAATGATACAATTTATGAACTTATTATGAATTTTGCCTAAATTCTAATTAAGTTCCCAACTGATTTTTTTTTAAATATCAGTTGGGAAAAAATGTAAATTGGTAAAAAATGTACATTGAAAAAAAACGAATTTTTCTATCGAAAAATGCCTAATTACTGCATTTGTTCATTAAATTTGCTTATAATATAAAGAATTATAGGCTTGAGAGTATTTTTTAAAAATATTATATTGTTTACATTCAAATTTCTTGCAATCTAACTAGAAAAAACGTATAATTATGGAAAATCGCAGAAAACATGTTTTTAACAAATAATTTGTTTGCAAACAATTTTGTTGTTTAATGACGATTTCTCATTCGTTGACGTAAGCGTTGAAAAATCACACGTTTTTGCACTAGTGAGGGAAAGTCTCGTAACAAATGGAAAAAAGTACGTGGAACAGTGGGAGAAAGTGATGCTCCTGCGCGAAGATGTGATTGAATATCCCTTCACGTGGCGCCATCTACAACTCAGATGGGCGCTTTAAAAGAGTGTATCCTTATAAATTTTAAGCCGCTGAATCCGAATCTGACCTCAGAATTAGGATTTAACAGTAAAATTTTCCACAAGTCTAGGGTAAAGTAAGAAATGTAGGGAGTCCTGGAATCTGAGAAGGTGATAATTGTAAAGTAGCACAATCCAGAATTTCCCCCGGTCCTCCAAATTTTTCTCTAGTCTAAGAGAAAAACTCAAAATCAAGAGAATTCTGGGTTCTGCTAATGTAATATTTATAGGATGAGGCGCAATAGTTTTTTTTTTGCAACGGCAAAAATGTTTAAAATATGTAAGATGTAATATGTAAAATGTAATTATATAAAATGTTATATGTGAAATGTACTATAAATACTTTACGAAAGTTAAGATCTACTGATTTCCCTCAATATGAAAAAAAGACTCCGTGTTTGAAATACATTGAAAATTAGTAAAATTTTTCATACAAATTTGACAAAAATTTTCATTTAAATTTGTGAAATTTTTGGTGAAAAAACAGAAACTATTTTAGTCAGGATTAAAATAAAAAATATCTTTTTATATTTTCATCCTACGTCTTTTTGATAAATTTATTACCAGCGAGCAGTTCGCTCTTGAATTGCAAAATGTAATATTAACCTCAAAGTCTCAACAAGTTGCTACCGCAATTTATATCAGCAATGACATTTTATAAGAAATTCCATTCTTCACAGGAATAATACTTAATGTTAAATAATTTTTTTTAACTAAAAAGGATCAATTTTCAATAAAAAATATCAAATTTCAAACAGATTATTTTAAATTTTAATTAAAACAGATGAACTTGACACAAAATACTAAAAGTTTTAATAAAAAAGATGAATTTTCAATCACAAAGCTTAATTTCCTATTAAAAAATTGTTTAAAAACAATTAATAGAAATTTCAATCAAATTAATTTTAAATGCGAGAACAATATTATGCAAGATGTTTTTTCCCGATCGAATACAAAAAAAATCGAATTTCAACATCTATGTTAAGAATAATAAAAAACAGATTAATTTTTCACCCATAAAATAATTTTTAACTAAAAAGATAAAGTTTCAATAAAAAATATCAAATTTTAAACAAAAGTAGAATCATTCAGATTTTAGTTTATAACAGTTAATATACTATGCAAAAAATGGAATTTTTCACAGATTATTTCAAATTTTAATTCAAATAGATAGACTTGACACCAAATAGTAACAGTTTGGACGAGCAAGATTAATTTTCAATCTCAAAGATTAATTTTCTATTAAAAAAATGTTTTCAAACAAATAATAGAATTTTGAACGAAATTAATTTTGAATGCAAGAACAATATTATAAAAAATATTTAAAATAAGATGGAATTAACTTGAAATCAGGCAGATTCTACACATTATTTAGCAGAATCCCTCAGCGATTACATTTTTTATAGTTAATTATGCAAGACGTTTTTTTCCGATCTAATAGAAAAAGAACGAATTTCAACATCTATGTTAAGAATAATAAAGAGCAGATTAATTTTTTACCCATAAATTTTCTACAAAATGTAGAAAGTTTCAAACAAATATATGACTTTTATTTGAAAAATATCATTTTTTAACCAAAAATAATATAAGTTGATTTTACCATTATAGATATTAATTTAAAAAAATAGAAATTTGCCGAAAATAGTTGATTTTTCAATAAAAAAGGTTCGTTTTAAACCGAAACAGATGAAGGTTCAATTCTGAACTTAATATTCAACAAAAAATGGGATAGTTCAATTTTTACTTAAAAAAATAATTTTCAACTTAAAGGAGTGCTTAAAAAAAGAATAGCTAGGTTCTCTGCCAAAGCAAATTATAATTAAAATATCAATATATTCTTAACCAAAAATGGAAAGTTAAATTTTGACTTCAATAAATTAATTTTGAAAAAAAAGAGTTCTCAGAAAAATGGTTAAATACTGAATCAGCAAGATGAATGTTCAAACAAGGAGATTAATCTTCTACTAAAAGAGACGATTTTTTTTTAAAAATCGATAAATTTTTTAAAAATTAGTTAGATTTTTATCTGAAAAAATCACACTTGATTAAAAAAAAATTAATTTTCGACCAAAAATGTAATAGTTGAATTTTATTTTAAAATCCTGCGAATAAATTTTCTAAAATAACAATTTAAACATATAAAACAAGTAATTAAAATTTTTATTATTTCATGAAAGGTTCAATAATTATCTTTATGAAAGATTTAAAACGCATTTAGAGTATCTGAAACTGATAAAAAATACAGAATAGTTGAGTTAGAAAACTCTGTAAAAACCTTAGTAACAAAAAACAATTTTTTGCTGTACAAAGACATCCATAAAATACACAATTTTCGATTGATCTAATTCTTTTATGATACTGTTTCACTCAGCTTTAAATTTAAAAGGAGAATTTTTTGAGGAATGAATTAAAACATGTAGCGATCGAAATTTGAATTTTCGATTTTTTTAACGAAAATTCATACAGTTTTTACAATAATCTTGTAGGGCTTTTAAAAAGCAATGTTTTCATTATCTATAATTTTCTTCATATCGTGCTATGTTTTACGTTAAATGCTCATTTTCGTTTATTTTTTTATTTTTACATTCTTATCATAATGAGGTTTTGGTTTTATGTCAAATTTCAATTTGTCGGTTTTCATCAAATCTCCACGTTTTCAGACGCCCTGAGTCTGAGTCTGCTCGCATTTTAAAAATGTTTGAGACCATTTCTTTTCAAGATTCGAAATGTTCAAAATACAAAAAAAAACTAAAATGAACACTTTGTGCCAAAGAAAACATGATATGAAAAAAGTCAAGAGAAGAAAAACGCGTATTTTTGAAAGCCCCACAAGATTATCATGCCGGTTTTTTCAATTTGGTGGAAAAGTTAAAAATTCAAATTTTGATTATACAAAAAATAATAAAAAATTCCATTTTGCAGGAAACTGTGAAAGATACGAAAAGAAAGAAATACCTGAAATTTTCCGCCCTTAAAAGAGCTACAAATTTTGAACTTTAGGTAGCAATATAAAGTGAAAAGCATGAGAAACGTGATGAGATTGAGTTCGTGAAAGCGGAAGGGCTTTAACCAAAGAGAATTCACAATAAAAAAATGACGGTTGTCAATGCTTTTTAAGCGTCGACGATGTCGACGCCGACAGAGAGTCTCGAAACGTGGAGATTTGAAGAAATCCGCTATAGTTAATTTTTACATAAAACTAATACGTTCTTATTATTTTCAGAACGTAAAAAATACAATATATTCTATATGAAAGTGTGAAGCATTATGTAGAAAAGTTCATATTTTGGACAACGTCGATTGCAAAGCACGAGAGGTGACGAGATTTTTGTTACGCCTTTAATTTTTCATTTTCATTTCACTTGTTCCAAAAATTTTTATCAGTTTTGACAAAAGAGAATCCTAAGTCCCCAAATTACGGATGTCGATGATTTGACCTTCAATCTTAATAAATATGTACGGAAATTTGGAGAAGCGATGACAATGATTTCAAGATTTTCGTAACTGGCCTATTTTTTGAAGAAAGTTCAAAACGTATTTTTTCGAAAACGTTCATAATAATTCACCAGTTATAGCAGACAATATAGGAAATTGCCGTCTAAAAAACAGCGTCCCTGAAACTCAAAAGATTCTTAAAACATTGACTCATGGAATCTTGATACCACACGTCGACAATCTCGAGGCTCGGAAACAAAAGGACCACGACTACAGTGCACCCTTCAAAATCTGATGAAGCACAAGAAAATTCATTACGATCATTGTAAATCAAATTGTTTCCTATTGCATTGAGCAGTTTCTTCTTGAATTCGAAAAGATGAAGGTTGTCTATATCCTGGTCTTATCTTCGACATTCATTTTCAGTTGTGTTGGTAAATATAATAATATAATATATTTCTAATTATAAGAAAAAAATTTTAAGCTTCACGCTATGCTAAAGAGTACACTTAGAAGTGTCCCACATGTTAACGTGGACATATGGTACATGCCCAGATGTGCAGAGATACCCTAGCGTACCTTGTAAACGAAATTGTTACGCAGTTGCATGGCGGTAAAGTGACCCCATAGTTCTGAGTTAAACCTGCGAGTCTGCGTGGAATTCGTGCAGCTTTTGCGCCAACACGAATCTGGCTACTCTTATTTTAGCCAGCTTATTCTAAGAAGCAGTGCTCGTAACGAGTACCCCGAACTCTTCTACGCATGCGTCGCGCTCGGTCTCTGATTCATTGCTGTTCGCGCGCTATTTGAATTGCTAAAAAATAAAATTTTTATTGTTTATTATGAACAATTTCATTTTAACTTATATAAATGTTTATTAGGCCGATATTAATGAATCTTAATATTTATGAAGTTTATTAATTATTATTATTAATTTATTAAGATTCATTAATATCGGTCTAATAATCATTTATATAAGTTAAAATGACATTATTCATATTTAACAAAAAAATGTTATTTTTTAGCATTTCGAATTGCGCGCGGACAGCAACGGATCAGAGACCGAGCGCGACGCATGCGTGGAAGAGTTCGGCGCACTCTTTACGAGCACTGTTAAGAAGACTTATGGGCCCACCGGTATAACTGGGGCCATAGAAATCAATACGCTCATATGGCCTGTAAAGAAAATGTTCATTTTCACATTTATTCCTAATTTGACGTAGAATTCAACACTCTTCTCATGCTTATACGCATTTATATTTATTTGTTTGTATTGATTCATTTGTTTAAAAAATTACAACCTTAAAGTTTTATTTGAAAATACGGCAATTTTTCCTTTTCTTACATTTTACAAATTTTATTGACTTTTTTCGAAATGATTTTTTTTAACTTAAATCATAGCTAATCTATTATTGCTTCAGGATTAATTTTTTATTAAATTATTAAATTATTGCGGGTTGTTAATTTCAAAAATATATTTCAAAGAATTTGTCTTTTATGGCTTGAAAACGGACTATTTTCGATGAAATTTTTTTCTTTAAAATACTTTCTGGTGAAAATATTAACTATTATACTTTTGTATAGAGCATTCATTTTTTCAATGATTAAAAAGGCTTGGTTAACAATTTAACTATTTTGTGGAAAAATTACATATCTTTTCATTCTTTGGTAAAAATTTAGTTATTGTAACTTAAAGTGCAATAGTCAAATTTCACCTTAATAAATATTAAATGTTCATCAGTTCTATTAGGCACATAAATATGAATTTCCGCATCATTGTCCTTCAATTTGAACTCAATTATTAATTATGCATGTGTCATTATTTCCGCAACAAACAAGTTGTTTATAGAAAGAAAAGCAGCAAAAGGGCGGAGTCATCCTTAATATAAAATCTCGAAACGATATTGTCGATTTCGATTAAGACAATACTCGATTTTCGTTGCTACACGCGTGCGACACCAGACATCCGTGAGTTAGACAGTAATGAAACGTTAAACGTGTTTTCTTGAAATTAATGATTTTAAAGGAGCTGCCTTGATCTTCGCATTAATTAAAAAAAAATGAAAATAGTTGAATCCTCAATAAACAGGATAAGATTTTAAAAAAGAAAATTAATTTTCTACCAAAAAGGCGAATTTTCAACTAAAAGAATTAGTTTTCAATTATAAATATAATTTTTCATTCTAAAACTGTACAGTTAAATTTTTAATATCATAGTTGAATCCTAAATCAAAAAGATCAACTTTCAATTAAAAATATATTGAACTAGAAATAGGATTATTTCTTTTTAGTTAAAAGAACCAATATTTAACAACAAACAATTACACTTTCAGAAAATTAGTTGAAATTGATTGAAATAGATGAAATTGATAATACATAATTGAACTTTCAAACAAACAGATGAATTTTCAACCAAGAAAATTAATTTTATATAGAGAAAAACAATGTTCGAAACAAATAATTGAATATTCAACACAAAAGTATCAATTTTTAATTCAAAATTTCAATGATTCACCAAAAGTAGGATAGTTAAATTTTTAGTTAAAGAATGTAATTTTTCACAAATGAAAGGAATGTGCGACCTAATAGTTTTGTTCTTAATCATTAAGATAAATTTTCAACCAAGAAGATTAATTTTCACCAAAAACACGAACTTTCATAAAAATATGTGCATTTTCAAACAAATGGTTGAATTTTCAACTAAAAAAGATCAATGTTTTATTTCAAACATAATTTTTTTACCAAAAAGGTGTAATCCAATTTTACCTTACTTAGATTTATTTTTTACTAACTATGAAGGAGTTTTAAAAAAAATAATTAAACCCTAAATGAAGAAGATGAAAATTAAATTTTTGAGATAAAAATATCAATTTTTTTAAAAATATCATTCTCTATCAAAAATGATATAATCGAATTTTCTCTTGAATAAATTAATTTTTCACAAATAAAGAAATTTTCAACAAAATAATAGAATCCTCGAAAAGTAGATAAAATTTTAATTAAGAAGTTTATTTTTCTACCAACACAGAAAAAAAATCGAATTATTAAGTAAATAAAGTCAATTTTTAATTTGAAAAATCAATTTTCAACCGAAAATAGTAGAATCCAAATTTCTTTGAAAGAAATTGGTTTTTGACAAACCGAAGAGGAATTTTTTTTTAATAACTAAATCTTTAATGAAAAATATTAATTTCTACCCAAGAATATTACTTTCCTACCAAAAATTACGAATTTTCCATAAAAGCTAGAAAGTTTCAAACAAATATATGATTTTTTACTGAAAAATATCATTTTTAACCAAAAGTAATATAAGTTGATTTTACCATTATAGAAATTAATTTAGAAAAAAATAGGAATTTGAAGAAAATATTTGAATTTTCCATATAAAAGGTTTGTTTTAAACCGAAACAGAAGAATCTTTAATTATGAACTTAATATTCAACGAAAGTGGAATAGCTCAGTTTTTAGTTGAAAAAATAATTTTTATTTAAATTTAACAAAATCCATACATTTTCAAACAGTTAGTTAGATTTTTAACTAAAAAAGATCACAATTTAATTTAAAAAATTAAGTTTTTACCAGAAATGTCATTGTTGAATTTGCTGTTAAAAAAATTAATTTTCAACCAAAAAACAGTGTTACAAAAATTATTTAAAGGAGATCGAATCCATTTAACATTAGGCAGGTTCTGTACTTCAAGTCGCTGAATCGATAAGGAAGGGAATTATGTTCTTTTTAGATTAAATTTTAACAGAAATATTTTTTCGTTATTAAAAAAAAAATCGATGTTTAAAAGATTAATTTTCAGTCAATTAGATTATTATATAAGTTTTACAAAAAAGACGAATTTCCAACCAATTACTTGATTTTTAAAATATAAGGTAATGGTTTTCTTGTTAAAAATATTCAAGAGTTTAGTTAAATTTTTTTCTATCAAGGTTAAAACATCTACAACTGTAATTTAGTAGTTGTAAATTATCTTCTGTTAAAGCTCCTTTGTTGAGGACACAATTATTTTGTTTAAAATTTGTCTTTTCTGTTTACATTCGTCTGCTTGGTTAAATGTTAAACTAATTGATTAAACATGGATATTTTTGGGGTTGAAGATTCATTATTTTAGTTGAAAATTCAATTCTTTCAATTCTTTCTTATCTTTTTGAATGAAAATTTAAATATTTTGTTCAAAATTCGTTAATTTTTTTAAACTGAAAATTTTCATTTTCAGTGTAAACGGTTTTGTTAAAAAATGTGCTTTTTGATGAGAAATTTGCATTTACAACCGAATAGTTTAACTTTCAACCAAATAGTTAAATTTTCAACAGACAAATATAAATTTTATACTGAATGGCCAAATTTTCAAACGAAAAAAATTGATCTTTAACCAAAAAGAGTATATTTTTGTGAAAAACAAAAACAGAAAAACAAATAATTTTTAATTTTTTAACTGCTTTATTTATCATTCGTTTTGAAAAATTTTAAATCATTTATCTATTAACCTCAATTTTTTAGAACCTATTTGAAAATATAAAAATATTTTAAAAGTTTTACATTAAAATTTTTTAATTTAAACGTTTTAAACATTATTCTATTTTATACATTATTATTTAACATTTAAAAAAAAAATTTTATTCACTTAATTTTTAGTCATTATTATTCATATTTATCTTGTTTATATTAACTATTTTAAACATTGATATGAGTGAAAAACTTAAATATTATTTCAAGAAAATTGTTACGTTATTTTGAAATTTTTAAATTCAATCAGTAGATCAAGGAACCGATTAATTAGATATCTACATAAAATTTAAACTAACATCTCTTTGGCCCCTAAAAATTATTATCAAAAGTTTTTAAGCTGAAGCTTTTAGTTTTTAAGAATCTATAAAAATTGACATGACTTATTTCATAAGAAGAATAAGAATGTTCAAGTTTTATTATTTAATTTATTTACCTAAATAACATGTTAGTATGGTGTGTAAGCTTTATAGCTTAATTTAAATATTTAAAAGTTAGTTTTCAGTTTTCACCGCGTCTGTGAAAAACATCTTATTCATAACTAAGCAAATCTATCGGAATTTTTAAAAATTAAGAACAATTAGATGTTTTATATTTTTATATTCTTAAAAGAAAAACATTACATTTTTTATTTTAATGTTGTATTCTCAACAAAAACTGTAATACACAAATGATATTTTAAACAAAAAAAATTTTAATTATAAATAAAATATTCTTAAATTAATTCTGAAAAGACACAGTTTGAAGAAAATAGCTGAATCCTAAGCCAAGAAAATTAATTCTAACGAGTGCCATTTTTAACTAAAAAAGATGACATTTGTCAAAGTAGACGCGTTTTCTACAAAAGAGATAAATTTTCAATTGTAATGACCAATTTTTAATCAAAATAGACTGATTTGCAACCAGTACTATCTTTATACAGAAGAGAGGAATTTGCAACAAAATACTGGACTTTTAAACAAAATTTATTTTTTTTATTTTTTCATTCACTTCTTTTTACAGATATATAAATATATAATTTTGCTAATATTCTTGAGAAAATGAACAAAATTGCAAAATTTCTGTTGTCGGAAGAGTATGACATTTTTATTTTAAGGATATTAAAAAATGTTGTGCAAAAATTCTAATTACATGAAACGTCATTTAGAACTTTTAGAGGTTTAGCAGATACATTTCAAAGTGCTTAGAACTATGCTTGAAAAATCTGTTAAATTCAAAAAGATTGCCCTTAACTTTTCTAGAAATTTTTGAATTTTGTAGCGATCTTCTAAAATTTGTTAATAACTTTTTGAATTTTCTTTATAAATTAAATTTGGAAAACAATAAGTCATCAAAAATCCCCTAGGTATCTTAAGAATTCTATTTTATTTTCTTGAAGCTATTCTAACCTTTAAAAACCTTTTTACATTTTTTTAACCCTTACAAAATTTATATATTTTTTTAAGTTTTGGGAATTTTATATTTAAATTATTTTTTAAACATTTCCAAAATCATTAAAAAATGTATAATTTTTTTTGAAGTGAGATAATAGTTACTTGGTATTAAATAACATTTCTTTTCATATAAACTGTTATGTTTAATAATATTCACTTTGAATAATTTCTATTATATTCTCTTTTCCTGATGGCAGAATGTTGCAGTTTTTTCTAAAATATTTAACTTTGATTTTGTTTTTAGTTATTACAAAATAATAAATAAGCATGATATAAAATCAGATCTTAAATTATATTTTCCGTGAATTTTTGTTAGAATAATATTAATATATATTATTTGTTCCTAACTAGAATTAATGATCCACTCACTAGGAGTGATAAACCTTGACGGCATATTTTCCGGATAAACAACTTTTGTATTTTCATCAATTCTATTTTATTTTTTATTTTACTTTCACGAGTAAAATAAAAATAACGCTTTCTATAAAAATGTAGTTTATAAACAATTTATACATTTTTTTGTGATATCACATATAAGCTCACATCCCAAATCTTTTCCCAATGTCTCGTGGGAAGAGGTAGGCACCTCTGTGATTGGCCAAAAAAATGTTATTGGTTGAATCTCTTTCCACTGGTTTGAACTTAAAATGGAATTTTTTATTTTTCTATTTTTTATTATTATTATACTTAATTTGAATTTTCAAGAAAATTTAAAATTATTAAAAAAAAGGTATTATTAAATAAGGGTATTTTAAAAGCAACATTTTTCTTTATCAGGAGAAATTTTTGTCTTTTTGAGTATTGCGAATAACCGTACTGTGAATGTTTGAATCTTAAAAAAGGAGCTTCAATTTAAGAAACTAAAGGATCAGCCATAATTCTCAGAAAGTAACGTACCCTTCAGGTAAAACTCGATTTTACGTTAACCATACTGATTTTTGTGTGTACCAAAAAATATGAATTTCCAACAAGATACAAGAACTGTCAGCCCCAGAGTTTAATTTTCAAATAACCTATATCCATTTCAACAAAAAACGAATTTTTACAAAAATATTTCAGTCTTAACACAAATGTAAGTGTTTATTTAAAAAAGAACCATTTTATTAACAGAAACGGCAAATTGAATTATTATATATGATTTTGAATCCTGAATAAAAATATGCATTGTTCGAAAAGTAGTTTAAATTTAAAGCCTAGCTGTTAAATCTTTAACCAAAAAGATGAACTTTTAACTACAAAACCTAGTTTTTAAGTTTATAAAATATATGAATTTTCAGAGAAAGAGGTTAATTTTCCACCACAAAAAGCCTAATTTTGAAAAAATTTCAAGAATTCTTGACCACCGAGTTGAATTTTCAACTTAAAAATATGCATTTTTAAACAAAAATATTAATTTATCACCAAATCAGAAGAACTTTCCATAAACTTCAAGAATTATCAACCAAAGAGTTCAATTTTTTAGAAAGAAAAAAAGTTTTTTTTTTTAATCTTTAAAAAAGCAATTTAACTTTAATACATACTTTTTAAATTTATAACAAAAAAAGTGAATTTTCAGACAAAAAGATTAATTTTCTACCGAAAAAAATTGCAAGGAAGTTCAAAAATTCTCGCAGAAAAAGTTGAATTTTCAACGAAGAAAGACGCATTTTACACAAAAAAGGTGAATTTACCATGAAAAATATGAATTTTTAACAATATGCAAGAATTCTGAAGGAAAGTTAGAATTTTCTACTAAAGGAGTTTTTTCTTATATAAAAAGTTTAACTTATTCCCAAAAAAGACGAAGTATTAACTATTTGTTTAATCTTTAACCACAAAGATGAATTTTTAGACAAATAATTAACTTACGAACAAAAAGACAAGTTTTTAACAAAGTCCACGAATTCTCAACCAAAATTTTGGTTTTCTACTAAAATAATTTGATTTTTGACAGGAATATTAATTAAATAAGGAAAAAGGCTAACTTTTATTAAAATTTAAGAATTCTTGAACAAAAAAAGGAGTAAAACGCTAATGGACAAAGTAATGGTAGGATTCTCAACGAATGTAATAATTATTTAAGTAATAATTGGCTATCGTAGATCGACGATTAAGATTTAAATCGTTTGGATAAGATTGAATGAATTTTGTATATATCAGCAGTTTTTTTACAGAATCATCAAAAAGGCAAGGAAAGGATTGGTACCTACCTTCTCCTGAAAATGATGACGTTTCCACTGAACTGAAATTATCTACGCCGATGCCTCCATCTCCTGCACCACATACTAACCGGTATAATCGACATGTATCAAGCCAACACCGTGAGTTCAAAATTCATGCATTTTGTAAAAAATTAAAACAACTTTTGACATAAAATTCTTTTCTTTGTTTGAAAAATTAATTTTGAAATGAAAATCCAACTATTTAATTTTCCGTCAAAAATTTATATTTTTCAATTACAAAATTAAACCACTTGGATGAAATTCTATTCACCTTATAAACAATTTATTTTCTTGCTGAAGGGTTTATGATTTCAGGCAAAAATAGTTGGATTAAAAATTAAAATACATTTTTTTAAATTAGTTTTTTCCTATTGAAAATTAAATTTTAAAATTAACTGTTTCCTTTCTGGTACAAATATCTGTTTTTATTTTAAAATTTAAGTATTTTTTTGTAAGAAAATTTAGATTCTTGCTTCAAAATGCATCTCTTCGGTTAAAAGCTGATCTATTTTGTACAAACTGTTTTTCTTTTTAATTAACTTTATAGGGGAAAAATTGATCTTTTTCTAGTTGAAAAGTCAATTAGTCATTTTTTAAATAATTTCTCTTTTTGATTAAAAAAGCTTGAATCATGGCAACCGCGTCTATAGTTACCAGATCTTTTCAGCCTCATGAGTTTTTACGACATCATTTTTTTCTTCTGTGAGCATGCCATTCTGTTCGCAATGAGAATATACCTTATGATTCGATAATCAGATCTGGGTGTACATCTGGTACTTGTACCAGAAGTTGTGCACCATGTGCGGACCTAGAGCTTTCCAGTTACTTGCCCTTTTTAAGACCGCTGAAACATCCAAATTTGTGATGTTTATCAGTTCCATTTCAGGGCTATTGCTTTCCCTTGCTTTCTCCAGTTTGAACCGCGCAGTGTCTAAATTGCATTTGTTTATTTATCCCTAAACACCCAACCAGAAGTTAGTCATATCTTCCAATTGAGGGACTTCGGTGCCTTGTTTGTTATTTGGCTATACTCTCAGTTCATGATAGAACCTGATTTCCTCGGTTTAAAAGTTTCGATTCTGTTGCCCTCGTGCACTACTTTTCTTGTAACAAAGCAGCCTGAAAGTAAGAACACCAAGTCTCTGCTGTTGGGAGTCCATAATCTCATCTACTATTTCTGGCATTAATGTCTCGATGTGCCGAGGATGGATGATTTTAGTAACATAGTTTATCAGCTTTCTGGAGTCAATCGACCCAATTTGCACCTTACTTTTCTGACATTGATATCCAACCTCACCGTTGGTTTCCACTTTCGTTTTGATAGCAACTATTTCAACAACCGAAAGCAATATGTTTACAGATATTAAGCGTTTCTGATCTACCAGATTCTGCTAATTAATTTTTGTTGCTAGCTCTGGGTATTTAAGTAAGAAGAATCTATGATGTTCTCTCCTCACACTCTGCCCACATTTATTTGCCAAAATATAAAGGCGCATTACATCTCTGTTCACATGGTATGTCCATTTTCGTCGCTTTTTTAGTTTCTAAGCCTCTGCTTCTGCCTCTGGTTGTATAAGGCCATCCACCTCTGGAAGATGTGGCGGTGTTGGATCATCAATATTTAATATTATTATTTCTTTTATTCAAAACTTTTACTCGGGCAAGCCCGGTTATACCTCATAGGCACGGAACAAGTCAAGTGACTTATGAGATTAGGATGTTATAGGTCAATCCAATACGGTGTTTAAAACCTCCTGAAATGATGTTGTAGGTATATAAATTCGAGTGGCCGCTTATTCTGGATTGATACCGTAACAGCCCCTGATGCTCAGCTGATTCCGTTGCGTCTTCTGAAGAGCCTAAGCGTAATCCCATAGCCTAGTGGCATAGTGGTGGGCTTTACACCGAGGAGCACGGGGTTAGCTACACGCGCTTCGAAA
>NC_046657.1:39816992-39830832 GCF_010883055.1 Belonocnema kinseyi
TAGGCCAGCTGATCGGAATTTTTGGTAACATTGGTCATCAAAAGTAAGGGTAGCAACGCTCCCATCACGACATTTTCGGAGGGAAAGTTTTTCTCTACCTAATAGTTCTACGCACGTGTAGCAGGGGGGAATGTCTTTAAACCCTATTTTCTACTTGTGATATCCGAGATTTTAATGTCTTATAAACTTTTTTGTTAGGACTTTTACCTCTTTCCTCTTGATCTCATGTATTTCTTTGGTTCGGTCACAGTTTAGCTTTGATCCCTAAAGTGCCTTTGCGTCTCTGCAACCAGAGAACAACCCCCACTCTTTCTGATCTTCCTCGGTCATCCGGCTGTTAATTTTCTCAGTGACTGACCTACTTGAAATTCCTACAACTAGATTGGGTTCAGTAAAATTTTCGTTTGCTGCTAGTTTTACTAGCCTGTCTAATATCTCATTGCCTTCGATGCCGACGTGCCCATGCAGCCAAAGCAGAGTAACGCAGTTTTCTGTCGTTAGCTTATTCACTGCCCCACAGCAGTCTTATTCTCGTAGTGTGGTGGTCGTTTTTTTTCAAATTAGGGCCATCTTACAAGCCCTGCTGCCTGAACATATGGGGATGTTTCTTTTGTTGCTATGCGCATTTGTCTTGTAGGCGCACATTAGCATGGACATAATCTTAGACTGCGCACCAGTGCACATTGAGCAAGAAAAAGAAGAAAAGTATAAAATCTCGCACATATTTTGGACGAGTATAGTATTTCCTATAGTATTTTGTTTTGAGGTATTTCTTTGAGGGTAGGATAACAGTACCATTCGGTACGGCAATTCTGATATCAGAGTTAGTTATACCACGCGAAAGTAGGATGAAGAACCTTTATATGCATCATTTTTAAAATTGATTTTTTCTGTTAGATCATTTGAACGACAAAAAACCACTTCTTGAAGACTTTTTGAAGCAAAAGTATACCTAAGTTATCCTGAAAAAGATCATGGAATTATCCACACTGATAACTTCTGGTGCATACAAAACGCGTCTTTTCACTGTTTTTAGTGGGAAAGATGTGATTCTAATAAGACGGAAATCCTTAGGTGAAGTATAACTGGACCTGCCTGCTTTCGGAATAGAAACTACTTTCGTACCCCTTCATTTAACTAATACCCTACCTCATCCGAAGAGGAAGATCCCTTACCTTGCAATATTCAACTAAGGTACGTGCCTCCCCTGATGAGGGCCTGCTATATGAAAAGTAAGTCAATCCCATGACTAGCCCTCCTATTCCTTTAAAATCAATGACTACCATAATCAGGTCTGTCGAAAATAACTGAAGCAGCGGGACAACATTGAATCCCTTCGCCAATATGCAAGCTCTTGGTTTGACTGCATTGAGATCCCTGTAACAAACAAAGCCCCCCACCCCGCCTCTGACTAAAACCTGAATAGCTTTCGATCTTCCTGAGCCTGGACAGGCTCCTTCTGTCTCTGGAAGCAAGATCCCTTGCACGGGAGTTCAGAATTTTAACAAATAGGAGATGCTTCATTCCTCACGTAGTGTCCTCTTTCTGGGGTCTATCGTGACTGATGATTCGTCAGAATGCCCTTTAAGTGGGGGGTTGATTTCCTTCAACTTTCGGAGGACTGTAGATGGGTCTTCTAGTTTGCCCGGCAACCATTCCGTTGCTCGCACCATCTTTTAGAGCAATTTAACTCCACCCACCTTAAGGGCTACGACTTCCCAAGGCTTTGACTGGACCACAGCCTTATGTAGCGAATCTTTAGTTGCTTGGTACGATTCCGCTTTCGTCCTCTGATCCACTCCCTCCCTTCTGGGTCTAGTGCTGTTTATCGGCGATCTAGTCACCGATACTGAATGAATTGGAGTGGATTGGTGTTTATTGGGATTAATTGTAATAATTTAAATCAAATTGGAATAGATTATAGTAGATTGGAATGAATTGGAGTGGATTGGATTGGTGGTTATTGGGATTAATTGTAATAATTTAAATCAAATTGGAATGGATTATAGTAGATTAGAATGAATTGGAAATACGCGTATTGCAATCCAAGGCATTAGAGTGAATTGGAATGAATTGCATTGGATTGTAATGGATTGGAGTATATTGAAATAGAGTTGAAAAAAGTTGATTGGATTAGAATGCATTAGATTGATGTGTATTTAATTAGAATGAATTGGTTTGGATTGGATTGTAAATGGATTAAATTGGATTGAAATCGATTGAATTGTAGTGAAGTGGATTAGCTCCGAATGTATTGGAACGGAATGGATTCTGCTGGTTAGGCTGTGGTTTTGAATGCATTGGATTAGACTGGAATGAACTGGATTGCAATGGATTGGAGGGATTGCATCGCATTAAAAGGAATTTTAATGGACTGCACTAGAGTGGTGAAATAGCTTTCTGTCGATTTTGATTTAACTTCGTCAAATTTTAGTTCTCAATGTCTCGATCAAAAGTGTTATGGGGCTCAACGTTCGAAAATGTACAGTTTTCGAGTTATAGAAGGTTAAAAATCCAAACCTTTTAAGAACACAGGTCATTTTTCGAAGTCATTCAATGTGAACTTGTCATTTATTGCAATTATTCAGCTAATAAAGACAAGATATGAAGAGAAAATCAATATAGAACCCATAAAGGCAATAAATGAGAATGACTTAGTCAACAGCCAGCCAATGAAGGCAAGTCATGCGTGCGATTTAGTCATTATCTAGCCAATGAAGGCAAGACGTGAGCGAGATTTAATCATTATCTAGCCAATGAAGGCAAGATTTGTCCAGGATGTTGTCAATATCTAGCCAATGAAGGCATAAAACGAGCTTGATTTAGACAATATTCGGCCAATGAAGGCAAGCCATGAGCGAGATTTAGTTTTTATCTAGCCAATGGAGGCAAGAGATGAACGAGATTTTGTCATTATCTAGCCAAAGAACGAAAGAATTCGCTTTTCATCATAAAGACTGTTTCAGACCATAAATCACGCAGGAAATCGATTACCAGCAAGAGATATTTAGTTACCAGAAGTTGCCTTCATTGGCTAGATATTGACAACATCAGGGACCGATCTTGCCTTCATTGGCTAAATGATGACTAAATCGCACTAATGACTTGCCTTCATTGGCCGGATATTGTATAAATCAAGCTCATTTCATGCTTTCATTGGCTAAATATTGAGATGGATTTAATTGATTGGTTAAAATATATTGGAATTAGTTGTTTTGGATTAGATTAAATTAGTTTAGATGGGATCACAATAGATAGGATTGGAATTATTTGGATTGGAGTGGATTGGGTTCGACTGGAGTGGATTGGAATAAATAGGTTTGGATCGAATTGGATTGAATTGGAGTGGATTGGAATGAAGGTTGGGTTGTTGTGGATTGGATTCAAGTGAGTTAAATTGTAATGATTTAGATTGATTTGTATAAAGACATAAACGGTGTTTTTTTAACATTGTTTTTTTTTAAATAAAGCACACAAAAATTCGTTGACAACAATTGCTGTTTATTAATTTTGGTAGCGTAGGTAATAAAATTTGAAAATAATTTCTGACAATTGTCCAGAATGGAAGGTCAAACAACTCAGCGGCGCCGCTAAGATGACTAGGTTATATATTTTTTCTATTTTTTGCTTCATAATGAGTTATAAATTGCTTTTTTAAAGTCGACCCTTCTTTTAAAAAAACTAGCCCCTGTAACGAAAAAAAAGATTCAAAAAATGACTAGGCTAAATTTGTGTGCTATTTTCTGCTTTTGAATGTGATATTAAATACTTTTGTAAAATCATCCCTTATTTTTAAAAGCAACCGCCTGTGCTGCTCAAACGTATTTGAAGAAATTAAAAAGTCAAGAGGAAAAACACTTATAAACCATTAACACGATATTTTAAAATTATAACTAAGGAGCAAAATTATTGTTCATCCCTAATCGTTACAAAAACTACTCCCGTATTTGTATCCGAATACAAACCTGAACATTAAACTAAAAACTTGTATACGTTAACTGTTGGGACTTTTGTCATCCTGATTGTTGTTCTCTCTCATTATTCTCTAATGGCTTATCAATCGATTTTGTAAAATTAAAACTCTTATATAAAAAAACAATATCCTGTAGTGAAATAACGTATTGATAAAAGGCGATATCTACATAGATGGAACTTACTTATAAAATAGTATGTGTATCTATTCAAAAAATATAATTTACCTTTCACGATACACGTTTTAATGCCTTTAATTAACTTCCAGCGCGACAATTAGGTCTACCAAGGTAGCACCTCTACAAAGGCAATTCCCAAATTTCTTTGTATCAGAATGTAGGGATTTTTTATGATCTTGAACACAACAACAACCAATTTCCAAAAACCACCCCTACTATAAATAAAACTACTCCCTTTTTGAAAACTCAATTCCAGAAAAAAAAACAAAAAACATAAGATTTTGTGCTTATTTTGGACTTCCGAATGCACGTAGAAATGCAAAAACTACCTTATTTTAAAAAACCATCCCCTTGCGGAAAACAAAATCTACAAAACACAAAATGCACCAGATTTTGGGGTTATTTTGTGCTCTCGAATGCACCAAGTAAAATTTCAGAAAAACCACCGCTATGTACAAAAACATAAACCCAGAAGCATAATTTTAAACCTCGATATTAGCAATTTTGAAGAGCCCAAAATTAGAGACTCCATTGATACTGGAAAAATTCCCTAAATATTAATTTTTTACAATTTCATATCTAAGAGGTAGAGATGGGTTGATCTTAGACGGTAAGGGCTGGAGCCCGAAAATCGGAGTGGGCATTTTCAAGAAACGTAAAAATCAGCGCTTCCACTGACAATGGAAATAGGTAAAAAGATTATATTTTTACAACTTGATATCTATGTGGTAGAGGGGGGTTGATTTTAGGCGTTAAGGTTTGGAGAAAGAATAAGAAAGAATATTTTTGAGGAGCGCAAAAAACAGAGACCTCATTAACACTGGAAAATTCTAAAAAGATTATTTTTTTGCAATTTAATATCCACGAGGTAGAGCGGGGTTGATTTTAGACGCTTTGGAGCTAAAAATCGGGAAGGGCATTTTTAAATAGCCTAAAAATCAGAGACACTATTGACACTGGAAAATCCTCAAAAATATTATTTTTTTACAAATTTATATCGACGTGCTATAGAGGGGTTGATTTTAGACGTTGAGGGTTGGAGTCAAAAATCGAAGTAGGTATTATTGAGGTGCCCAAAAATCAGAGTAAATGGGACTGTTTTTTAACGTTAAGGGTTGGAACCAAAAAATCATTTCTGGTGTTTTTTAGGAGCGCAAAAAGCAAAAACTCTATCAGTACTGTAAAATTTGAAAAAGATTATTTTTGGACAAAGTCATGATTTCCTGTTAAGATGCGGCTGTTTGTTACCGTTAAGGGTGAAAGCCCAAAAATCGGTGCTGGTACTTTTGACGAGCCCAAAAACTTGGAGACTCTACGTGGGATAAGTTTCAAGGGCCTTCACGGCACTACTTCTTGATTTTATTTCGTTAGGTCACGACCCTTTAATCTCAGGACTCGAATTCTATTCTTTTAGATCACAGAGTCCGAGACTTTATATCGCGTAAAAATTTTTGCCCTAAAATCACACGCTTCTGTGAATTAATTTATTGAAATTTCTCTCCATGTAGTAACGCTGTATAATTCAGAAAAAGATTATTTCTACTACGTAGAATCATATCTCCGTCTTTATATCTAAAAAATATTTAATCATTTTTGGTCTCCTCCAAATACCCGCTCTGATTTTTTGGCTCCAAACTTGAACGTCTAAAACCAACCTCTCTCTACCACGTAGACCTGAGTTTTTCCAAATATAATCTTTTTGAAAATTTTCCAGTGTCAATAGTGTCTCTGAGTTTTGAGCTCCTGGAAAACAACCTTTTCGGCTTCCATATCTAACCCTTAACGCCTAAATTCAACACCTCTGTACCACGTAGATATAAAATTGTGAAAAAATAATCTTTCTGAGAATTTTCCAGTGTCAATTTAGTCTAATTTTTCAGCTCCTCGAAAGTACGCTCTCAAATTTTTGGTCTCCAACAAATACGGGGGTTGTTTTTGTAAGAATAAGGGATAAACAATAATTTTGCTCCTTAGTTATGCTTTAATTTCATTTATTTTTAATTCATTTTTGCAGCAGAGGAGGTTGCTTTTTGAAATAAAGGTCGACTTTACAAAAGCGATTCATGACTTATTGTAAAGCACAAAAATAGCAAAAAAATCGAACCTAGTCACTTTGTTTAATTTATTGGTTTTTGAATGATTTTTGTAGAGGGCGCCGCTGAGTTGCCGGTAAGCTAGTGCCGCCCTGTTTTCTAGAAAACTAATAGAGGAAAAAATGTTATTCATTGTAAAAAATAGCAAAAGAATAGCGAAAAATATGCATTATACGACGATTCACGATTCAAATTGTCACTAAAAACTGTCAGCATGTAAACAGCTAACATGTGCGCGCACAGATCCACACAAGTATAATCTACACAGATTTGCGGATAGAAAATGGTCGGACGAGTTGGGTTTCCCTCACGTGTTATCACTATTGCGTCCGGGTTTGTGCAAAATATTCGCAGCACTCCGACTCGAGTGTAATAACAATTGCTTTAATATTTGGAAAATGTAGTACAACATCGATCAAGATCTGGATCCTATGGATCAGATATAGTGAGTTTTGTATGTATCAGCAGTCTTTTTACAGAGTCATCAAGCACGTTAGAAAACTACTGGACCCCTCCTTCATTTGGAAATAATGCGAGTTTTAATGCACATCAATCAGCAAGTGTAACAAATGATATGGCTTCTCTACAATATTCATATTACGGTGATTCCGGACACCATACGTCAATGCCTTTGAATGCTGCAGCAGATACAAGCCAGATTAATCAACATGTACCAACACCATACTGTGAGTTGAAGATTCATATATTTTGTTGGAAAGTTAAACATATATTGGCAGAGAAATCTATTCTATTTTTCAAAATTAATATTTAACTAAAAATCCAATTATTTTATTTTCCGTTGAAAATTAATCATTTTTAATAGAAAATTAATCTACTTGGATCCCATTCCAACTAGCCTATGAAAAACTTATGCTCCTGCTAGATGGTTAATGATTTCAGTTGAAAATTGTTGGGTGAAATATTTAAATATCTTGTTGTAAATTACGGTATCTTTATTGTTGAAAAATTGAATTATGTTTTATAATTTCGAAAAATATATTTTTTGTTGGGTTTGAAATTCAATTATTTGTTTGAAAATTAAGTTTTCAATTGAAAATTAACTTTTTGTTGACAAATCGTATTTTTGGGTTGTTCTCCTTTTTAACTGCATAATTTCTTTTCATACAAATTTTTCATTTTGTTTTGAAAGTTATTCCTTTTGGTAGAAGGTTTTGTTGTTATTATTCAGCTCTTTCGATCAAAAAATCAATTTATTTGGTAAAAAATTTCAATATTTGATGAAAAATTAATATTTCTTATCACTTCACAGTCAGACGAAATAGACATATAGCAACAAAAAGGTTTTTCAGAAAAACCACTTCTGCGTCACGAGATATTTCTAGGGTCGAGGTTTTTGGTAACGCTAACTCCAAATCTGAAGTTGTATGTTCAAAATTCAAAATAGCGGATATAATATTGACGGCCATTAAATATTAAACATGTTTTGTCTTGGATAAAACTGGCGGTATATAGGTTTCTGGAATTCTCAATAACAGAATTTTTCAAAATGAAAAATTGGTTTAATTTTCGCCATGAAACAGGAGAAGAGTTTTTATTCTCTCAAAACATGTTAATATTTTTCAAAAAGCTTCTGAAATTCAAAATATTAAGAAATCTACATTTTTAAAGCATTTTTTCCTAACATTATTCATATAAAATAACATTTTAATATGATGTTATATAATAATACTGGAAAAAAATTCTATTTTTACCATTTTGCTCCCACAATAATATTTTTTGCGAAATTTAAAATATCCGAAAAGATCCTTAAAAACTGTAGGATTTTGTGAAAGTTTCCTTTAAAATAATTTTTTGCGTGTCAAAAAACAATTACGGAAAAATAAGTGCTAATTGGTAGTTATGTAAACCAGTTTTGTAAAAAAAATCAGCATGAATATTCTTTAACGAACAGGCTCATTTTTTGTTAGGGAATCAACTTAAAATTTATTTTCTTTAACTCTTTTCCAAGAGATTTTATAAGAATGACAGATTTTTTGAACCAATTTTATTTTTATAATTACATAATGGTTGTGGCTTTTTTCAGCAATTAGGCACATTACTTTCACAAAATCATTCACAATGTCCTTCCGGGGATTCCCTTCTGTAAAATTTTTTAATGATTCTTCTATTGTGAGTCTTTGCTAAGACACTTTAAAAATATAAATAATTGATTATTTCTTAATCGTTTTTGATAAACAACAAACTATCCTGACAACGCTCATTGAAAGGACATTCCTCATTGATTCCACACAAAAATGAAGCTTTTTTTTTTTTTAATCACTTAAAATGTAAACTTTCATTTTAAAAAGTCTTTAACCAATTGCGAAAAAGTTGAGAAAGGTTGGAATCTTTTTTCCTGTATGAAAATACAGACGGCCCATAGTCCGTCGTTTAATGCTAGTGAACAGAAAAAACTCTAGGTGCTGTTTTGTACCCAAAGTCCGAGGGAAACGATACCTTACGTAATGGTACTATTCAAATTACCAAGACTAATATTTGTTACAGGGAAGTAGTACCCTTTAATTAACGTTAGATTTACACATTGTTTTCTTCGTTTATGTTATGATTGTATAGTTTTAAAATATTTAATGTTTTGTTTTTTTCAAGACGCGGAGTATTCTTCTGTTATGAATTCTACTCCTGGCATGCAGCCTTCTCCTGCCATGTATCATGCTCCTAACGTGCCTTTTGCGCCTGCCATGTCATCTGATCATGCCACGTCTTCTACTTATGCGACGCCTTCTGTTCCTATCGAGCAAATTCTTCATGCCAGGCCCACGTCTTCTTCTAGCCAACCCCCCTATTCTACACTGTTGGAAATGTCAATTCAAGAACTTCTATATGAACGATTTTACCCTAAAGAGAATCCGACGAGGGTACTTGCGATTCAATTATACGAGTTTCATCTCGGTACAGGAGTTCATTTGAGAAATAGGAATGGTTATCTCGAACCCGAGCTAACCGGAGTATACTTTTTATTGGCAGAAGTTACTGGTAACGCCCTAGCAATGGTGCAAATAATTCAAAATAGAAACACGGTTATACGTGGATTATATGTGCCTTCTGATTTAAATTCAATACGATCAAAAATAAACGTGTTCTCTCTCGAAGTTAGTCCAATAGATGATCAAGAAGAAAGGGACACTCCATTATCAGGTTCAAATACAATAAAAGCAAATTTCATAAGGGAAACTGTGGATGTTCCTATTAATCTAGCTTATCATATCGATTTCACTTCTCCCAGCCTGCCCCCCTTTAATTCATTATTTGGAGTGAAAGTTGGCTACATACATAATTATCGACTCTATCCCATTTCAGGTTCGAAACGGAAACTCTCAATTGAATTATACACTTTTCTTTCCAAATCAGGAGTTTATTTGAAAAATGATAATGGATCAAAATACGCTATGCCGCCCCTAACAAAATATGTATTATCAGAAGCCAATGGTGACATATTTGCATTCTTAAAAAAAGGAGAAAAAAATCAAATTGTTTTTTGTGGACTACATCGAGCTCAACCCGATAATGATGGCAATCATCGAGCAAAACTAAACAAAGTTACAAGAAAAGCTAGCAAATTGGATGTTAAAGAAGCCCGTGCACTTTCATTAGAAAAAGATGTAACATTTATAGAATCTTTTGAAATGAAGAATGTGAAGCCGAAAGATAAAGTAGATAGATCAGTTCGACCCAGAAAGTCATGAATTTATGAATGATCACCGATTAGACGCAGATTGAAATTTCAAAACTGCGCTTTCTATAAAAAATTGCCTACATTTAACTGTTATTCTTAATATTAATATTTGTGGATTTTTGGTAGACATTTTATTTTATTTTTTGTGTCAAAAAATTTTTTTTCTTAGAAAATATTTATGAACTCGAAATTTAAACGTTTCAATTTTTGTTCAAAATTTATCTTTTCATTTAGTTGAAGAATTTTCTGTTTTGGTTTAAAATTCAATTACTTGGTAGAAAATTGTTTTTTATTTAATTTTGTTTTTTCATGGAAAATTTATCTTGTTTGTTCGTTTGGTTGAATAACGAGTTTGTTTCCCTAGCGGGGGTATTTTTCAAAACGTTCAATCGTAGGATTATAAATGTAATAATCACTGTGTGTGTAATTGCATAATAAAAATAGTAAATTAAATGCAGAAGTTATATATCTAATAATTTTTTTGCTTTCACATCGATCGACATTTTACATCCTTTTTGTTGTCGATTTGCATTTTTTTTGTCCTATACCTAAGTGAAAAAGACCATTTTTTCCGTCTGAAAATAGGAGAAAATGTAAGCGATTTCTCAATCTTCGATGTGAGCCTTGAAAAATTGCATATTTTTCTAGTTGTGAGAAAAAGACTTTTAACAAGTAGGAAAAAGTACGTGGAACTGTGGGAGAAAGTGATGATCTGTCATTAATATGTGATTGAATATGCTGCCACGTGGCGCCATCTACAACTCAGATGAATGCTTATAAGAGACTTAATGTATATCCGTGACTCGTCTTTGTGTTGCTATCTCGTTCTGTGTTCCACTATTTTCATATGGAATGTATTTTCTGGGATTACCGACATCATTTATGATTTTTAACAATAATATTTTCAAGGTTAGAATATTATTTAAACAAATAGTAATATTTGCTCCTTCTTATAAAAAAGATTATTGTAATGAACAAATAAACTTTTATGAGATAATTAAAGAGAATGGTTTAAATTAATGTTAAGTTTAATAAAAATTAGGGTATATGTTCTGCGATAAGAGAAGACCGAAAATTAGGTGAAATGGCGTTAGAGATTTGAAAGATTCAGAATTTTCATATCCTTCAAGTTTGCAAATGTCATATAATTTTTGTTCGATTAGTGTAGCATGATTCTTAAATGATGAAAATCATTATGCATTTGCGCTGTTCAACTGTAAAGTGACATTCGTTAGAGAAGATAAATTGCTGATCAAATAATCCAGGATTCTTTTACCAATATTGTGACCAGTACGATGACCTGACGCTCCTTGCAAATAAAATTGATCAATTTGAACAGATCTTTGCAGAACATAGTCCATTTGAACGACGCGCAGTGGTCCCGAATCCCAAATTCCGGTCCGAAACCTTAAAAATGAAACGGCGCAAACTTCCCACTTGTCAACAATCGTGCGTTGCAGTGACATTGATCTTCTATCGAAATTTTGATAGCGAAAAAATTTAAACCCGAGAATAATTGTAAGTCGCTTCATTTCGTGAAATGGAAAAAGTTCGTTGAGGTATGTACGATTATGTTATTGTTATTGTAAAAGGGATTTATATTAATTTCCTCAGGAAAGACATATAATCTGAAATGAGTAGAGTTTTGAAAAATATACTCCGAGATTCTACGCTAGTGAAAATGATGTTGCAAGTGCAAAATCGTTAACATGAGATCCCATGAGCCAAATTTTCCCGTAATTCCCCCCGCGGCTGGAAAACGGTTTTTTATTCCGCCCCACAGTGGGAAGAAATCGCGAAAAGCTGGCCATTAGCATTAAATGTTCATAAAGTAGGTCAAGTTTCGTTATTCACGGGCTTTTCGGGTCAGTAATTACGAATCCGACGTCAAAAATCCCTAAAACAAAAGGGCGGGTCCAAATTGGCGGACGTGTATAATAAATAATTAGTTTGAAAATTGGTATCAGCAGGTTTTCAAGATCGCTGATGACGAACCTGATGTCGAAAACTCAAAAAACTAAATGGCGTATACAATATGACAGACTAGTATGACGGAGAACTATTTCAAATTATCATATTATTGGATCCGCTATTTTGTTTTTTGAGTTTTTGACATCAGGTTCGTAATCAAAGATTTTGAAAACCTCTTGATTCCAATTTTGAAATAAATCAAAAATGTGTTTAACATACTTGTCCGCCATATTGGATCCGCCTTTTTCTGTTCGAAATTTCTAATATCGATTTCGTAATCAGCGACCACATAAACCAGTGATTGACAACACTTGGCCCATTTGGTGAACATTTTGCACTTTTGGCCAGCTTTTCGCGATCTTATCCTACTGTTCGATAGTCTCTTGCACGTCAGATAAAGAGTCAACGTTTTTAAAATTATTTGAAAAATTTGAACCATTCTCTTGTAAATAAATGCCCAAAACTGAAAAATTATTTTCTAGAAATGAAAGAAATCTTCCATCGATTAGAATTTGAATACTATCTAATTAAAAAATTTTGATTTTCACGATATTTAAATATTAATGTATTTTCTTTATTTAAACTCCGAACTAACTTTGAACTTTACAACCAAATTTTAAATCCAAATTATCAAATATTAAGTTTCTTGGCAGTGTTTATAATAACAAGAAATCGCTATTTAGGGTGATGTTCTTGTTTATTAAGAATTGTACCAATTAATTTGATTAATTAATCAATTATTTGAATTAATACTAATACTTACTTTCATATTTCACTATATATTTTTCCCCTCTATTTATTATTAAGAATTATATTATCAAAAGATTTGAGCGATTTTCGAAATTATCCTCGCGATTTGACACGAGAGTTCTGATTTTTGAATATTGTCGGTTTGGCACCATTTTTTAAAAGCGGATGTTTTTGAGGATGCGACAGATCACTTGCCCTTCTGGGTCATATTTGAAACATTCTCTGGTTATATTTTTAACAAAATTGTTACCATTTACTAAGACTCGGCATTGGCCTGCACGAAAGAGTTTTTGGGTTATGCCCCAGATTAGGTGGAATCCCCCGAGGTTTCCTGAGGTCCCGCGCGTTCGCATCTTCTATTATCAGTGTCATGTCGTTCTGCCCGACCAACAAGAACCCTCAACGGATCCACCTTGAATCTTATTAGAGACACCTCTTCGCAAATGGGATAGCCGTATGCCTTTATCATTTTACTGGTTATTTGGCACGTTCCGGACGGTCACCTTCAACGTAAGTGGCAATAAATGTCGCATTAATTTTTATTACACTCTTTGTTTTATTGTGACTCTACCCAATTCGCGGTTCTCCATATCGGAAAACGCGTTTCGCATTCTACACGCTGACACCAAACAGCATTTTTTAGCGATTGCCTTTGAGGTTAGAAAACGTGTTTACGTTTTCAAACACCTTACATAGAAGGGTTCTGATACTTACTATCTACAGTAGATGATTTTAGCAAATATGAAGAGCAAAATACAAAACACAGATTAATAATATCTTCAAAGACTACGTACGAAGATATGGAAAGCCAGGGAAAATGACGATTGATCACAGTACAAAATTTATTCTTGGTTAGCAGTTAAAGAAACTATAAATAGAACAAACTTAGGCAGTATTATCTTCTATTAGATGCCTGGAAAGTACAGTCTGTCAAGTTAAAGCGTGGGTAACTTTTTTGGTAAAATATTTTATTTAAACGCATGTTTCTACATGGAATTACATTTGTCAAGGTGTCGAGCAAAATGCTTTTCTGTTAGTAGTTTGTCCAATCGCCGCCGGAGTCGATGATGGCCTGGCATCTCGAAGGCATGCTTTCGACGAGTTTTTCCGCGTACTCTCTCGGCAGAACCACGATTTGGGAAGTCATCAACATTTTTGGTCTCTTTATACCGCTTTACCCA
>NC_046657.1:39830932-39836370 GCF_010883055.1 Belonocnema kinseyi
GAAAGAGGCAGCTCTTCTTAATATTTTGACACCAAAATCATGTCGATACACCTTACCGACTGCGAGTAAAGCCACCCACGCTTTAACTTGACAGACTGTAATATAGTAAAAATTAGGAATCAAACATTTTCAAGATAAGGAAGTCTGCTCAAGTTGCCAACATTAACCCCAAATTTTGGATACGAAACAAAATTCAAAATTACGAATAATACTATTATTCGCAATTTAAAAAAGAAAAGCCAAGACGTGTAAACGGACGCATAAAATTACCAATTCCTTCGTCCAATGTTACCTTAATATTGGAGGCAACCTTGTGGAAAGGTTCCCATAAAAATATCCCTTCAATCTTGTTTCGCTATATTGCCACAGGGCGGAAATTTCCTTATTTGAATTTTTGAGGGAGTAACTTCAGAAAGAGGGCCCACCATGGTGGGGCCTGAAACGTGGAATGGCGATGCTTGAGGCAAGAATGAAGGCTGCCTGAATGAAGAGTAGAGAGACAAAATTATACTCTGATACAGTCTGTAGGTTTCCGCGCTGAATATCAGATCGTGTGCTTGGCACAAAATTTGGTTGTATATCTCGAGCCTTAGACCTTGTTAAATGCAGAATTAGTTGGAAAGGAAATTTAGGAGTTGACTAAGAAATTCATGTGCAGGAATTTGTAAACCCGTTAAAAACGGAGTTTTTGTGAAGTTTATCACATTTGGGTCGCTATAAAGGACGTGAAAATTATTTTAAAATAAACAATATTAGTTTGTGATTTATACTTGTTCATGAGCGTAAAACATGCAATTCGAGGAGATAATTACATTTTGTTGCTTGTGTCTGCGCTTAAAGTTTTGTACGGAGAATTTAAAAAGACTAATGAAAATCAGTTTTTCAATAAAAAATGTTTCCTGAATTGTTGGACAGTTCCTCCTTTTTTTCTTGATCGACCTTGTGCTCGTTCCTCATTGCCGCGTTGCTGATTTTCCGCTGTGTCAATAAATGATTCCAATTCTACGAATTCGACTTCCTCATCAGATGCTGACTTGCTGCTTATTCCTGTGTTTCGATGTTCCTGCCTGCATTAGACGGTAAATTTCCATTTGGTCCAAGAAAATGTCGCAGTAACTTCCTTCAGATGTTACTATCCATTTGAAACAAAGATATTTAGGAGGGTTATTCAGAAAAAATCCGAAAATAGTCACATAAAAGCCTTCGAAATTTATAAGATGCTTTGCCAATTTGAAATTTTGACTCCCTCTGTTGTCCTCAAGGAATTTGAGACTCTTAGGCAATTTCGCAACAATAATCCAAAAGAGGGAGAAGGTTAAAGTCGGGAAAGAGAACAAATCCACTGTTCCATACCCAATACAAAACATTTTGCTCAAATATCAGTTAGGAGGCGCACAATATTTTTTTGTACTTTTCACCTTGCCATGGGTTACCATCAAGTAAAAAATTCACCCTTACTCCAAAACTATAAAGCTCGTGAAGACCTACGACATGTTCGGACTTTGTAGTCCCGCCACCTCGATTACGTGCCGCAATTATTTTTTGAATTTTATTGTTCTAAAACTATGAAACAGTTAGTCAGGTAACATTTCGATACTCTATCTCTAGATTGCGAAATATGTTTGACTTCGACTTTTGGGATATTTTTACTCTAAAATGCAAGATTGTGGGTAATCATTTTTTAGTGATTGTGAGGTCAGTTTGCGGACTTGACACTCAAAATAACGTACAGGCCACAAATATTCACCGATTTGGGCAATTAATTTTGAAAAAAA
Organism: Belonocnema kinseyi; assembly: GCF_010883055.1. Taxonomy (NCBI): domain Eukaryota; kingdom Metazoa; phylum Arthropoda; class Insecta; order Hymenoptera; family Cynipidae; genus Belonocnema; species Belonocnema kinseyi. The sequence goes on from NC_046657.1 coordinate 39,832,708, forward strand.
GCTTATAAGATTTATAAGAAAGTTGTCGAGTCTGATTTTGGATCAGGTTTTACATTTTTTATAAATGAACAAATATGACGAAAAAACGGCTATTTTTTATTTGACGCTTCCGGTGCTCGCCAATAACAGAATAATTGTTGAAATCGGTTTATTTGCATTAAGTAATATTAGTTGAGGATATTTCAATATTCGAAAATTTACACACACAAAAATTATAAACAAATTATTTTTTGAACAAATTTTTTCTACGATTTCCCATAAATATAAGTTTTGTCAAGTTATGTTGCAAGATATTTGAATGAAAACAATATTTTATAAAAAAATTTCTCTTATGATTATAATTGTTTATATTATAAACAAAGTTAATGTGCAAATACAGTAATCAGCCATTTGTTGACAGAAATATACGTGGCTTTCGATGTAAATTTTTTGTAATTAGGAAATTTGTGATAATTTTAGAAAAATTTATAATTTGTTGATTAATCTTATGATTTTTCAAACAAATTTAATAAACCAATGCATTAATCAAACATTTGTCGACAGAAAAATTAGTTTAGTTTTCTATGTCAACTTTTTAAATTAGGAACTCCATAAAAACTACAGTAAAATTTATAAGTTTTTGATAAAGTTCGTGATTTTTTAAAACAAATTTAATAAATAAAAAATGCATTAATAAGGCATTTGTCGGCTAAAAAATTATGTTTTCTTTCGATGTGAGACTTTTTAAGGGGGAACTTCATGATAATTTTAGCAAAAGTCATAAATGGTCGATAAATTATATATATTTTCAAAAACAAATTCAATAAACAAATGCATTATTCGCGGGGATCTGTCAATGAAATTTTTTTTTCGATATCCAAAATATAAAAGTTGCCATGGAAGAAAAAGAACCTTTCTGTGGACAAATTCCTGATTAATGCATTTGCTGATTAAACTTGTTTAGAGAAATCATTAAATTTTTTGAACCTATTATGAATGTTGCTTAATTTCTAATTAAGTTCCCAGCTAAAAAACTGTCATTAAAAAACTCCATTCTTGCAATATAACTACAAAAAACGTATAATTATAGAAAATCGTGGAAAACGTTTTTTCAACAATAATTTTTTTATAAACAATTTTGTGGTATAATATAAAATATTGGAAGATCTTAAGCTAATGTCACTCTATCAAACTTAGGCGATTTGAATTTTTTTCTCCTACTAAAGAATACCAGGAACGTCAAATACGACTTTTTTTCGTCTGCAAATAGTGGAGAAAATAATCGATTTCTCAATTGTTGACGTAAGCGTTGAAAAGTCAGACATTTGTCCACTAGTGAGGAAGAGTCTCCAGGCAAGTGGAAAAAGGTACGTGGAACAGTGGGAGAAAGTGATGCTCCTTCGCGAATATGTGATTGATGAACCCTCCACGTGGTGCCATCTACAACTCAAATGGGCGTTTTACAAGAGTGTATTCTTGTATATGTTGAGCCGCTGAATCCGAATCTGAACTCATAATTAGGATTTAACGTTAAATTTTTCCCTAGACTAGGGTAAAGTAAAAATGTAGGAAGTCCTGGAATCTGAGAAGAGGATAATTGAAAATTAGCACAATACGGAAATTCCCCAGGACCTCCAATATTTTCCCAAACCTAAGAAAGAGACTTAAAATCAAGAGAATTCTGGGACCTGAAATTTGAATACAAAATCAATCTACAGGGCGTTATATTTCTTCAAGCCTCACGGAAATAGTAGTATCTTGAGAGAAACTGACGGTTTTAGGAAGGTTATGTTCATATACACTGAGGTTAATTAGAGTTTTGAGTAAATCTAAATTTTTTCTTTATGTCGGCTGGCTTAAGGTAAACCAACCATTATTGGGACAACGTAAAAAGTATGTCCAGTACTGGGACAATAATAAATATCGTTAAATATCTTTGATATTCTAACATAAATCATAAAAGTACAAATTTTCTAGCATTTATAAAGTTATTTTGAAATTATCAGCACTTATTATTTTCGCTTTGGCAAGTGGTGCATTTTGGTAAGAAATAATCAAAATTACTCCTCAAAATCTGTTAATGCACAGCTCAAAAATTCGCCATTTTTTTTTACTTTAAAAACCGCATAACTTTTATAGCTTTGCTGAAATGAAATTTTCTACACTGATAGAAAAAGTAATATTTTCAATACATTTAAGAATAAAATTTATACTTTTTTTAGCGAGTTTATTCAATAAGTTATGAATATTTAAGTGTCCAGCATTCGGACAAATTTTTTACGAATTTGTCTGAACCGGGACGAGATGTCGTTGACTGTCTCAGTTTCGGGAACTTAAGCGTCAGTTGCAAAATCTGGGTTTCCTTAATGGGACATATTAAAAATAATCTTTACGAGCTTCACGCTTGCCGTTGTATATTTGATTAATTTTAAAAAATAAACTAGAAGTATTTCATTGCAACCTGCATTTCTAACCTCAAATTTTGACAGCTGATTAGGTAAGTAATTAAATAGTGGCTCCTGAATTTAATTTTTCAATACAAGTTAGTAAGTATGCACAAAATTTAACATTATAGATTAATATTAAATATTATTAATAGTAATAACATTAATATTATTAATTTACTTAAAAATTTAACAGATTGATTGGGGTTTTTTTCTTTTTTGACTAGAAAATCTGTTTTTATTAGTATTTCAACTAATTTGGTTGAAAATTTATCTCTTTCATTATAAATTTAATCTTTCATGAGAAAAAATGCAACTCTTTTGTTGAAAATTAATCTGTTTATGTTGAGGCTTCAGCAGTTTTATTTAAAATTCATTTTTTTAATTCATTGAACTGCTTTCAATTCGTAATTAAAACCTTTCTTGATTAAAATATAAGCTATTATGTTTTTTGATAAGAATTCACCTTTTTTGCTTAAAAATTCAAATACCTTGTAAATAATAATACTACTTTGTAACATGTTTATCATTTTACTTGAAAAATTGACTGTTTGGTTGCCAATTAACTTTTTTGTTGAAAATTCATATTTCCGAGTTAAAAATATAACATACTTGTACAAAACTATTGTTTTTGGCTCGGAAATTCAGGAGTTTTGTACAAAATTAGTGTATTTGGTAAAAAATGAACTTTGTTGTTGAAAATTCATATTTTTGGGTTTGAAAATTATATTGGTTTGGTAGAAAATTCAAAAATTTGATTGAAATATTTTTTTTTTTAATGAAAAATATTTTTTGGTTGCAAATTCATTTTTTTTGGTAGAAATTTTATCAGCTTTTCTCACAAGTCGAACTATGTAGGTGAAAATGTATATTTTCGAGTTCGAAATTTCTACGCTATATAGAAGATTAATTTAAATTCAAAATCATAGATTACTGAATTTCTTCTGAAAATGGCAAGGGAGAAATAAAGGTGTCAAAAAAGAATTCAAAGCAGGGAAAAGTAAAGGATAAAGTAGTAAAACTGAGCAAGAGATTTGAAAAGAATTACAATCCTCTAGCAGTTCAGAAAGCTTTAATATCTATAGGCGAGGGGAAATCTTTGCGAAAAACAGCAAACAGTGCCGGAGTTCCTAAGAGCACATTATTATTATTATTATTATTATTATTATTATTACACCATTAAGCCATTTCCCTTTCGGGGTAGGCGTGACTCACTCGGCAGGGGAAAGGAGTAGTGTGT
>NC_046657.1:39836470-39843575 GCF_010883055.1 Belonocnema kinseyi
ATATACCATTTCCCCCCTACTATTTCTCATGTTGACAATTTCTGAACTTTTGTTTCCTTTCATTTTTTTATAAAGTAGTTTCCTGCTTCCTTCAAAGTCGTTCTGTATTTTTATCTCTTCTTCTGCTCTAATTGTATCTTTACAGCACATGATTCAGGATAATAAAAATTGATACACCAGTTAATTCTAAAAAAGGTGCTCCTTCGGTGCTTAGTGTAAATAAAGAAGAGGATATCCTAAAATGGATTTTGTACTGTGAAGAAAGAGGTTTCCCTGTAAACAAAAAGCAGTTATTAGATACATTGAAGAATTTTGTCATTGAGTCGGGAAGAAAAAATCCTTTTACAAATTATCAACCGGGTAGCAAATGGTATAGTTTATTTATGAAGAAGCACAGTAATTCAAGTATCTGAACAGCTCAAAATAATATTGACAAGGGAAAATTTTGTTGGCGTTGCCTCAAAAAAGGTTGTTCAATCCTGATGAATCATCTTTTCCGCTAGTGCCTTAAAAAAACGATGGTGTAATTGCCCAGAAAGGTGCGAAGGCAGTTTATAAAGTTGCAAGTGCTAACGAGAAAGGCAATCTTATTGTTTTTTTTCCTGCTGCTGCATCAGGACAATTACTTCCACCTATGATCCTGTTTGAACTTAAGACGACACCAAGAAAAAAAGTTCCTGAAAAGATACCGAACGACTGGGCAGTGGGCAACAGAGAAAAGGGTTGAATGAGATCAGAGAGCTTCTTTAAATATATTGTGAATGTTTTTTATAAGTGGCTTATAGCCAATGATTATGAATTTTCTGCAATTCTATATGCAGATTACCATTCATCACCTTTAACAATGCAGTTAGCAAAGTACATGTTCGCTGGCTTCGAGCATGTGGATTAGTTCTGTTTGATCCTGATGCAGTTCAATACAATGTCCTAACAAGAAGAAAAGAACGACACAAAATTCAACCACTAATGATAGAGATGGTGTTGGTTCAGATGGTTTAACCGGTGATAGTGAAACCCTATTGCAGAAATTCGAAAGGGATGTACTTTCTTCTGGTATTTTAAAAGAGTTTAAACGAAAGGAGTTTAACGAATTCCGGACTGGAGATATCAAATTAGAAGGTCTTTTCGAAAGTTGGAAAAAGATGAGAAATACTTCTGGTAAATGAATGCTGTATTCTTACTGTATCCGGTAATATAATGTTTGAAGAAGATTTGTTAAGAAGCGTAGTAGATGGCTTTAAACAATCAGAAAATTCGTCCAATACAATTGAAAGTCCATTAATTATAACTGCATCAGCTGAGATAAAACGTGCACAAAAAGATTCCGTTGAATTACAAGGTTTATTAAAATTATTCTTAAATTTTTAATATAATTATATTCATAATTTATTCCTTTATTTTTAGACATAAGCACTTCTGTTTAGGAAGCCGCTACTCGAACTAATACACCAGCAAAGCAGTATTTTAGCACGGCAGGCCATGCTTTAGATACTTTCGATAATTCTGCTACGCTCACTCCAGAAGTAAGGTTGACAAATACGTATCAAGAAACTGCTACATCAGAGGAGCCATCCATTGCGGAACAAATCATTGCTGCATCAGATATACCAGTTTTACCAGTTATTTTAAGTATTCAGAACTAAACTTTATTTGATTCTGAAAATTCTGCTGCTGAAAATAGTTTTTCGAATACTTTTCTGCGAAAAAGTGCACCAGATAATGATGAGGCACGCATTCTACTTCATAACACTGCCTCCACGTTGAAAGAGTCCCTTCCTGTTGATTTGTTGCGAAGTCAGTTGAAATTATTTGAATTTTTAACGTTTTAATTAAAATTTATACATATATTATTTATATTTTTCAGGTGTAATCACTTCAGTTAAAGAGACAATTCTTAAATCGGATCAAACAGTTATAAAAGAGCAATCTATGAATGATTCAACTGCCCCGGCTTATAAAGATATTTCGTTGAGAAATAATAAAATTGATGCAGCTTGAAACCTAATTATAAGTAAAAAATCGAATTTTACAAATCAATCCAGTGAAGTTACAGTTAATATTGTAGAAAGAGTTTTGGAAACCCTCCAGAAGAAAGAAAATGATCAAATATTCAGGCAAACACAAATTAAATTAAATAAAAAAAAAAAAGATGACAAAAGAGCATTGAAAGACAAACAGCAAATCGTTACTAAGTCTTTTGAAGAAAAAAAAAGGAGTTAAACCAGATAAAAAAAGATTTGAATTCGGAAATTAAAGTTTTGAAAAATTGTATGAAAGACAAAATGAATGAAGGAAATCTACGGGCTTTGTCCCAGTATTGGCTTCTTGTGTCCCACTTAAGGATATACCTTAAAATTCTTGTCCCACTAATGGGAGATCCGACTAGCTTGAAAAATATGCATTTATATTATTTAACTATACAATTTATAATGTGTTTTTTTTGCAAATCGATAAAGTAATGTGTTAGACACTTATTATAATGGTCTTTGTAGCAAAAATTATAATTCGCCATTTGAAAATTGTGTTTATGTAGGTAAGGTTTTCGTAACTGTCCCAGTTATGTTGGGTTTACCTTAGTACAAGCGTAGCCTCAAAGTGTCTTTAAAGAACTTCTCTTTTCCCTTCATCTTAGGGAAAATGTTTAAAATGTTGATCCTAGATAAACTTTACCCCTAACATTACTACTAGTATTGCTACTACTCGTACTTTTATACTAACTGTTTTTTTCATTTTTGTCTTGCGCCTGTTTGTAATATTTCTTCTTTAAGAACAAAGTTTTCTGTAATTTACATTTTTCAGTGTTAATAACAAAAAGAGAATTTAAATAGGAGAATATTTAAAACAAGCATGGGAAAAATACAAAAACCAGAACAAGGATATTTATTTTGTAAAAAAACTTGATGAACATTAGTAAAAGTTAAGTAACAAACTTAAGGTGGTCTTTCATCATTTGAAAAGGTTAAAATTTATAAGCCCGGTGGGATTCGTCTTCCCCGTACGAAAGTTTGCACCAGAGCGATAGGCCGATTGACACAATTGAAAACGGGTTAGCCATATACACCCCAATTTACTGAAATATAAAAAATATTGATTATACGACTTTAAGGTTTAAGATCAGATTACTTAAATATACGTACGTGTTCCTCCAGCTGAACCCATGCTGCCCATCTCCTTAATACACATATAGGTGAGGAGAGAGATCTCATACATAATTTTATAAATAAGCACTTTCTCTAGAAAACAAACAAACCACTAAAATTAAGCTACTATGAATGATCCCTGTTTTCCCCCTCTGCGAAATAACTGCAAGGTAAAGAAGCTTCATTTTCAAAAATTCTTCTTTTACAATTTACCGATTCTTTTCTCCGCCCTAGCTAAGACATCATTAAATGTTGTTCGAAGAATTGCTCTGGATTAAATTGAAATAGAAGCATCATTGTTCACTAACATTTTTGGAATGGTTTGAAAATTGAAAACTTATGAATTTTTATAATTCATAGTTATTCCGTTAATTTGAAAATCTGATGAGTTTTTCCATCCAGAGAGGTTACATTGTACGCATAAAATTTAGGCTTACTGGATAGAAAAGTTTTAATATAACTTCCTTACTTCCTTACTACTCCTAAAATCCATTAAGAGCCTCGAATGTCATGGTATCAGTGGAGTAGTCCTCAACCGAAGGTGAAGTACCTACATAAGAAATATTATTTACTCTATTTGAAAAAATGTGGAAGCGTATTTTTCTCCAAACCCTCACCAGTGAGCATGATGGGAACTCATTTTAAGGGTTGAATTTGATTACACATGCCCACAAAAAAAAGTCTGCACGAAAAAAGTGACTAGGCTATCCTTATGGATTTTCAGCCGCTGAATCCAAATCTGGCCTCAGAACTTCTCATATAATTTTCAGTTTCCCCCTAGGTGCAGAAAATAGACAGAAACCTAGGAATAATCTGGACTTATCGAGATTTAATTTGTACACAAAAATGCTATTTTGTGCCTTTTATTTCCCCTAGCTTAGATGATTCTAGGGAAATTAAAGGTCTTTCTCATGTTATATAGATTTTCACGGGAAAAAATAACAAAAGTTCCATATCCTTTACAGGTTTGCGTGCTAAATCTAAATATGAACCCCACATTTTTCGGGTTTGTTACTATTTATCTCTAGATGCAAAGTGTTGGGGAAATCCTAGGGAATTTCTGGTCACACAGGCCCACCAAAAAAAGTTGTCTGTACGGGAAAAGTGGCTGATTTCGCACGCAAAACTGTAAAGGATATTGGGTTCTTGTTATTTTTTCCCGTGTAAATATATATAATCTGAGAAAGCCCTTCAATTTCCATAGAATTACCCAAGCTAGGGGAAATAGAAGGGACACTGTTGTCCCTAGGGTTTTCGTTATTTTCTTTATCTAAGAAGAAACTGAGATGCAGTGCACATCTTCAGGGCTGACCTGAAACTAAGATATCAGGTCATGTTGTTCTTAGGTACACGCTCTACGATTCCTGTGATTGGCCAGCGCGCCTCATCGTGGGGACTGGTCGAACTTGATTGGCCAATCAAGTCTTTTTTAAAAGTACGGGAGAACGGAAAGCCAAATCGGATTGATATTATATCCATTGTCCCTATTGATGTTATTAGGGGGTTTAAAGATTTCGGTTGCTTCTCTGTATTTTCTTGGAAATTTGTTGTGCGTTTTTGCAATGACTTTTGTTTCATCAAATAAAATGTTATGTCCTGTTTCGATATGATGTTCAGCTAGTGCTGATTGCGTGAAATGTTTTAGCCTGGCTTTACTCTGATGTTCCTTAATACGCTGGCTCACCGCTCTCCCGGTTTCTCCAATATAGATTTTGCAACAAGAACAAGGGATTTTATATACTCCTGGATCACTGAGCTGTGCCTTTTTATCTTTAGGGTTATTTAGTAGTTGTCTTATTTTCGTAGGTGGTTAAAATATGGTTTAGATGTTGTGTTTGTTGCGAATTCTTCCTATTTGTTCTGTGATACCTTGGATGTAGGGTAGGGTGGTGGTCATTTATCTCTTTCTTTGGTAGGTTGTGTTGACTTGCTTTTTTAAGTGTGTTTTCTTATTGTTTTATCAATTTATTGGTTTGTGTAATCGTTCTGTATCAGGATTTGTTTAGCGTTTTGTGATTCCTTTTGTAAGTTATCTTTATCTGTTATAGAGACAGCTTTGTATACAAGGCAGCTGGTGACCGATTGATTTTGAGATGGGTGATGGTGGGAGGAGGCATGTAGGTATCTGTTTGTATGCGTGGGTTTTCTGTAAACTTTATGTCCTAATGTGTTATCAGATTTTTTGTAAACTAATACATTTAAGAAAGGCAATTTTTCGTTTTGTTCTATTTTCGTGGTGAACTGGATATCAGGATGTAACTGATTGATAAAATCGAAAAACTTATTTAGTTAATCTCGTCCATGTCGCCAGATGACAAATGCCTCATCAACGTAACGGAACCAGAATTCTGGTTTAAGTTTGGCTTGGTTGAAGATTTAATTTCTAGATGTTCCATAAAAACATTGGATATTACAAGTGAGATTGGAGATCCCATTGCTGTCCCTGAGGTTCGTTCGTAGAATTGGTTATTCAATCTCGAAAACAATCGGTCATCAACTCCCTTGTATACAGAGCTGTTTCCATAACAGATAAAGATAACTTACAAAAGGAGTTACAAGACGTTAAGCAAATCCTAATACAGAACGATTACACGAGCAAACAAGTTGATAAGGCAATAAGAAAACACACTCAAGAAAGCAAGTCAACACAACCTACGAAAGAAAGAGAGAAAGAAATTACCACCAGCCTACCCTTCATCCAAGGTGTCACAGAACAAATAGTAAGAATTCTCAACAAACACAACATCCAAACCATATTTAAACCACCTGCGAAAATGGGACAACTACTAAATAACCCTAAAGATAAAAAGGCACCGCTCAGTGATCCAGGAGTATATAAAATCCCTTGTTCTTGTGGCAAAATCTATATTGGAGAAACCGGGAGAGCGGTAAGCCGGCGTATTGAGGAACATGAGAGTAAAGCCAGGCTAAAATATTTCACGCAATCAGCACTAGCTGAACATCATATCGAAACAGGTCATAACATTTTATTTGATGAAACAACAGTCATTGCAAAAGCACACAACAAATTTCCAAGAAAACATAGAGAAGCAATCGAAATCTTAAAACACCCTAATAACATCAATAGGAACAATGGATATAATACCAATCCGATTTGGCTTTCCGTTCTCCCTGATTTTTTAAGAAAGACTTGATTGGCCAATCAAGTTCGACCAGTCCCCACGGTGGGGCGCTCTGGCCAATCACAGGCATCGTAGAAAGTATACCTAAGAACATCATGACCTGCTTCTTCAGTTTCAGGTCAGCCCTGAAGATGTGAACTGCAATGTTCACGAAACGTCGGCAAACAATTCGTAGTTTTTTACCCGAGTGAAACCCGATATATCTCTTTTTATCAGAACATAAATCTCTCTGACTATCTCTGAGACTAAATCATTGAAATCGAACCTGCAGATAGTCTCAAACCAGCCAGGCTATGTCGCCTGAGAATAGTCTGAAAGTTCTATCGGTAAGACTTCAGTAAATATCAAGAAAATATTTTTTAAATTAACACTTAAATTCTTTACGATATCATGATTTTATATAGAATTATAAGCATTCGAGAACGACGCGTCGGCAATATCCAAAATGCAAGTGCACTCCTTACCAAGTGGGGAAAGAAAATAAAGGACAACGACGATATTTTAAAGCACCTAAGGTAAGAACAAACAATTTGCAGATACATGCCTTGTGACAAAATAGCATGAAGAGATTATAATTCTTTGAGAAAATTGACAGCTAATCAAATTACGCGAAATCTTGTAAAATTTCACAGCAAGCTACACGTATTTCTGAGTTTCAAACTTAATTACATTGCAGGATATGAATCTAAGAACTGGGTGGGAAGAAGCTCTTTCAGTAATCCTGAGGCCACAAGGATATCTATAGGTGCAGTTGTTTCAATTCTACATGAAAAATTAGGCATGAAAAAGCTATCGGCAAGATGGGTGCCGCGTTTGCTCTCA
>NC_046657.1:39843675-39854865 GCF_010883055.1 Belonocnema kinseyi
TTCGAAAACTGATTTTCAAGCCATCAGGGGCCAACTCGAGCGGCCTGAAGCGGCCAGGCAAATTTTATGCGTGGTTATAGAATCCGGAGTCTCAATTGATTTTATTTAGCTTGAAATTTTAACTTTTCTATTAGTGTTTTGAAATTGATCGTTTTTAGATAAAAATTCAACACATTGGTTAAAAATGTATGTATCTTATTTGAAATTAATTTAAAATTAATCTTCTTGATTTAAAATTATACTACTTGGATGTTAGTTAACATTTTTTATAAAAAATTCATTTTATTTTTTAAAGTCTCGCCTTTTTGATGTGAAGATTGATCTCTTTTGCTAAAAATTTGATGGGGAGCTATTACAACAAGGGAGATTCAAATCGCAATTCCGAAGATCTGATAGATTCTATACGTGCAAACGATCATCAATATTCTATGCTTCAAGAGATACGGCTTCCGTTTTCTTACCATACTTTTAACAAATATTTTCCTTTATAGCAGGTTTTCAATTACATAGTAACCAAAGAAAAAGTTTTGACTAGAGATTAGTCGAAATCTAAAATTTTTGAATTTGATGCTCACCATTTTTTTTATTTGACCTCGAATTTGTAGTTGTGGTTGATTTTTCTAAGTTGGCTACTCGACATTAGAATTTTTTCATCAAGCTCTTCAGTTGATCTTCTCATAGCTTCCATGTTAAAAGATATTTTTTGAAGCTTAGGTGGCAGAACATTTTTTTTCGTTAAGTTATTTGAAACAATTGATAATGTTTCAACAGAATCATCATTTGCAAAAATGCATTCGTTAATAAGAATCTCATTCGTTTATAAACAATTTGTATCAAATACATCGTATTTCTCCATGTGTTTCTCTTCAAAAGTCATTTACAACGTGAGATGAAAAAATTTTATGAGTAGAAAAAGCTTCACATTGTTTATAAGCAAATGAGATTTTTATTAAAAATTCATGTTTGTCAATTGAGAAGCATATTTATATATAGGTCTCTTTTTTGGCTCCACACAATTTTTTTTATGACTGTGTAATTAATAAACATGAAACATTTACTGTTTCTTTCAAATTGAACAAATTGAAATTGAACCGATGCAGAGTGATTGTAGGCTAGTTTGATCATTTGATTACAAGTTCAATCAGGTTGGTTGTTGACACAGACATGTCTGCAAAGGTACGTACATTCGAAGGAGGACTTGTGAACTTCTTTTAAATGTTGTTCTTTAAGCTACAATATTTTCCAAATCTACTATTTTATAATACATACCCCTCCAAGATCTTCTTCATAATATTGCGGTACTAGAAACCGTTAAAATGTGTTCTGGAGTAGATAACATTACAAGGTACAGTTATGAAGTTTTTTCTTCAATCCCAGTCTGCAGATACACGTACTTTTTGTTTTTTTCGTATAAATTCGGAATGTTTCGTACTTTAATGTAGATCTAAGGCTTGTTTGAGACATTTAGCAGATACTGTGATCGGTGCATACCGTGTCGCAAGCAACGTCGGCAAACATTAAATCGAGAATTATTGCCAAAAGAAGAGACGAAATTAATAAAATAAAAAAAAGCCAAATAAAATACGCCCTTTGGAAGGAAAATTGAAACGAGCTAAAAGAAAGGTACGTATCAAATTGAATAGTATTTTATGAATCCGATAATTGACGTACTTTTAATGTAATTAATGTCAGTGGAAAATGTTTTTAGTAATATTTTTTCCTTTATTTTTATAAGGTTACCAAATATAGAGGAGAAATAATGAACTTCAAACATAAGTGTGCACAAATAAAAGAAGCTAAGATTGAGGAAAAGATACTTGAAATTCTGGCTGAACAACAACAAGCTATAAGGGCTTGCTTTGAAGCATCAAAAGTAAAAAATCAAAAGGGGAAACGTTATGATACCCGTTGGATTAACGAGTGTATGCTCATGCGTATAAAAAATAAAGGCTTGTCCGAACATATATTGGAAAAGAAGATATTAGTAATTCCCACAGAATACAAGCAAAATGCATTAAGTACAACTGAAGAAATTTTGAGTCCTGATTATGAAATAATTTAAATCCAATAGTAACTTTAACCTTAATCAAAAAATGCTTCCCCATTTCACGTTCATAAAATAGGGTTTATCAATTTTAATATTTTCCCATCAGTTTACGTTTATGATAAGAGATAGAAAATTTCAAAAATCTGTTTAAAAACGAAATGTTGATTTTTTTCATTCCGAAATATTGTTTCGCTTTTCAGGAGTTTTGTTGTTAGACGAGATGAAATTGACTCCATACATGTCTTTTGATAGGAAAACCTTAAAATTCAATGGTTTCATTGACCTTGGAGCACACGCTCCACATCATCCAAGTCGAGAACTAGGAGACCACGCTCTGGTATTGATGTTTCAGCCACTTGCTGGAAAATGGGTTCAAGCCTTGGCGTGCTTTCTCGGCAAAGGCTTTGCAAGGGGCAAAGTACTCACCCATTTCGTAATAGAGTGCACAAACTTTTTACATGCTTGCGGACTGCATGTAGTTGCTGTCGTGAACGATGGGTCGCAATGAAATAGATTCATGTGGGTGCAGTTTGGCATCAATGAAGACAACGTGCCTTATCAACACTCCTTCGATGAAAACGAAAGACTGGTTTCCGTCTGATTTCCCTCATTTAATTAAAAATTTAAGAAATTGCATTGTAGCAAAGGAACAGACATGGGTAAAGTTTTCTTGTGTTTATTCCCATTTTTCTTGAAAACATTTATCATGTGCAGGATTATTATCGAAGTTTTTGCTTTCTAGACTCCTGGCGGCATCATTAAAAAAAACCACTGGAGGGCGGTCATTCAGGCCGAGAATGAAAATTTCTACAATATGAAAGTTGCTTATAAACTTACTCGAGACCACGTGGATCCTAAGTACTTTCAGAAAATGAATATTCCAATGGCATTTTACGTATGTATTTTCACATTCCTTTCACATGAATAAACTTCACGTCAGTAATTTGGGAATTTCCGATCACTTTTTAGCATCATATGTTGAAACTAATCAGAAAACTATTGTTTCATAGCAGATAAACGTTCCTTGTTCTTTTTCGTATGTGTATCTGCTATCAAAGATGAATTCTAGTTCATTTCACGAACCTGAAACAAGTCATTATCATATACAAATTTTTACAGTTATTCTCGGAACCAGTGTTTACCGCCATGGTCATATACTCTGACCGCCACGACGATCTGAAAGATAGTGGTAGCACACAATCTTTCAGCAAGAGAATATCAAACCTGATCAAAGGTATGATGTCGCGCTCATCTAAAGATGCCTTGCGGAAGACCTCCAAAGAATATGAAGTTAGTAATATGGAAAAAATCGACAATTAATTATGTATACGATAAAATGGAATTTTCCACTTATTTATTTTCAAACTGTATTCATATTTTCCCTTTTTCCAGTGAAAAGAGAAATTATTGGAGTATTTGCTGGAATCGGAGGAAGGTGACAAGAAGAGTAAAATGCCTTTTTTGAGCCAGAGTACATGCTACGGACTTAAAGTCACTTTAAAAGCGGCATTCGAGATTTTTGCATTTCTCAAGCATAAATGTGGTTGGCAATACCTCATGACCTCTAGATTAAACCAAGATGCTTCGGAGGTATGCACAATAATTATAAAAATATATTAAGCTTCGAATTCGGATTTTTAGATTGATATAGATAATTTGTGAAAATCCGCAAATAAATATGCATATTTTACCAATTTTCTCTCTGGGGGGGTTAAGGTTTGAGTTTTCTTTTACTGCGATTTTGGTGAATCAAATCTGAATTATAGGCGGCTACTTATCTCTGTATAACTGTGAACATTTTTATATTATTATTTAATTTTAATTACATCAAATGGTTAAATATAAGGTTTCCATTTGCTTGTTATTGCATTATATTCTATTCTGCTTTTCAGAGGTTCTTCGGTTTGATTAGACAAGCGTGTGGATCTAATGATCATCCGGATTCGAGAATCTTTGCCCAAGTTTACCGGCTCTTAGCGTTTACTCTCTCGTCAAGCCTAGAAGAGGTAGCAATGTTGAAGGCGTCGAAATTCAATGTTGAATTACGAAGAAATTGAAGAGGGGACAAAGCACGAAGCATTGTGCGATGTTCTTGATAAAGCTATATCAGAGAATAACCCTGCCGTGGAGCACATTTCCGATTTTTTCGAGGGGGTCAGGGATCATGATGAGCTTATGTGCAGAACACCAGAATTCGTGCAAGGATTTGTCGCCGGGTATATTGCGTTTCGGACAAAGAACAAATGCAACCGTGGAAGGTTGCAATATCCTTCCGAAAATCTATACAACTTAACGGACAATTTAGAAAACATAATCTTACACGTCCTGGCAGGCGGAAGCTTGAATCAGGATACGTTCATTCACATTTTGAACAGCCTCGAGAACTGTGATATTCCACATGCTGGATGCATCGAGCATCAAAATTCGTTTACAAAATCAATAATACGTTTTTATCTTATAACTCGATCACACTTCATACCTAAACTCAAGAGAATTTATTTTATTTTTAATATTTAAATGGATATGTTTTCCAGAATTTCTTATCACTTTGAATGATATGAAAGAAGTTGATTCCACTTTCTACATTAAGACCTGCATTGTGTAGAACATATTTCCAACATCTCTATTAATACGTATACTTCTATAAGTATGTTAATCAGAGAAAAATCAGACAATTTTAACACGATTTATTCATGTTGAATACAATACATTAAGTTTTGAAATCATTTTATCTAGTTGTACATTAGGGCGGAGTAAAAATGATTGAATTAGTCAAATTGTTTGAGCTAAGCGAAACGAATTTGTGGGCTGAGATCCAGAAAAACCAACAAACAAAATTTTTGAAATCCGTCAATATCTCCTGTAATGTTCTTTTACTTTAAAACTCAAATGATTGGAAATTTTAAAAAATCGCTGCTGCTTCGAAAATTATAATGAATTTTTTCAACATACAGTTTCTGTTAGCGAATAATAATAAAAAATTACAAAGTGGAAGAAAAAGAATTCTCAATTTAGAATTTTTTAAGGTGGCCGAATTTTTTTTCTTCCTTCATTCAGTTCTGTGCACACATTTTGAAACAAGTTGAATATGTGAAACATAAAATTTCTTCAGCATAAAGCAAAGAAATACGACTCAATAAAAAAACCACCGTTTTTTAACTATTTTTAAAAAATTCTAAATTGAGAAAAAAGTTTTCTTTTAACTTACAATATTTTATTATTATTCAATAATTAATGTAAAACAATGATTATTCAATAATTATTAATTTTAAAATACAAAAAACACATCAGATACTGACAGACTTTGAAATTATCTTTATTTTCGGCTTTATCAGGATGTCAATCTACAAAATTTGTTTCGCTTAGCTCAAGCGATTGAACTAAATGGAATGAGATACTCCAAAAAAGACAATATTTTTTAATTCAACTAGAAAATTGTATATTAGTATATAAGTTATAAGTATAAATAAGTGTAATGAGAAAATTCATCAATTAGAAAAAAGTGTTAATAATTTGAAGAGAAATTTAAAGAGGGAAAGTCGGATTAGCGACAGCCAACTACTGTCAATAACTCTGTCTGCCCGGTACGTGACGAATACAAAAGGAACATTGTATTACCGTCGCACCACTCTTAAAAGAATAACTAAAAGGACCTTAAAAAGGACCCAAATCTCTCAGGCTATTTACGAGACTAAATTGTTTCAAATCGACTCTGCTTATAGTCTCAAATATGGTGACTAATGTCACAATTTAGATTTACAGGAATTTTACTGAATTCTATTTCTTTTCAGATAATTTATTATTGGAACTCAAGTAACCTAAATAATAAGACATAAATCAATC
The DNA here is from genome assembly GCF_010883055.1 of Belonocnema kinseyi. Lineage (NCBI taxonomy): Eukaryota > Metazoa > Arthropoda > Insecta > Hymenoptera > Cynipidae > Belonocnema > Belonocnema kinseyi. The sequence goes on from NC_046657.1 coordinate 39,849,566, forward strand.
ATATTAATGAATTATATGTCTGAATACGTAATTTTCTGCACACATTATAGTGCATTCTTTTGCATTTAGATTCATGGTTTAATCTTATTTATGTTAAAAACAATATTCGAAACATCTTCTATATTTTTTGGTTTCTGTACTTTGAACTTGTTTGAACTTGTCATTCATTAACCATCCCCATTCACGGTCAGAGGGCAAATTTACTAAACGTAAATTCTTCTTTAGAAGATTATAAGTGAATTCAGTGGATACGGCAATCTCCACTGTAACTAACAATATAAAATTTGAATTCACTATTTAATCAACTCTACATAATGGTATTTTCAACTCACAAGAATAATTTTTCCTTATTTTTGTAGTGTAAGATATACAACAACAAAAAATTAGATGAATACCTTATTTATACTGCACACTATAATTTATGCTTTTTCTTAAATCTTGCCTGCATTATTTTTGAAATGCATTTTCGTTTTTAAATAGGTAGTATAAATGCATTATTTGTATATGAAAATAACAAAAACAATAAACATACAACTTACACTTGTCTGAAAGTCTTATGTACACTCGAAACCACACTTATTGTAAATTTTCGCTTTTATACAGCTATTTTTAATTTAAACATCCTTGCCTTTATTCACAAACTATTAATTGTTCAATCATTATTTATTTACATTTCGCTCGCGTTTCAGGTTATGTGAGTGTCATTTTGACATCGGCGGCCATATTTTTTTAAAGTGCGGTTGGCACGCCACGCTCGGGAGGTTTTGAACTATACGTATGTGTGATCTTGTACATACGCGTCTGCGTACTTCTAGCAACAGAAAAGTGCTCATTTTCAGTTCTACCAGTTTGGTCTCCTTATGTTATTCTCCATGGACTCGACAGAGCGACGCCTCTGTTCGTTGCAGTAAGTGAGAACCGAAAGAGAGAGGCACGATGGAGTGGAACAGTCGCCAGTCAGTCCCTTCGTAGCATGGTGAGGCGCCGTTGATCCATCAGTTCACGGCTCGGCTCTAGTAGTCTTCCATTCGCTGCTGTTTCCGGGTGCGCCGCCTCCTGTGTTTCCCAGCACTCTTTTAAGAGCGGGAATCTCATCCACTGCGCATATGCTGGAAAACCTTCTCTTCTTGGTCCATGGCGAAACTTCCCATACCATGACGAATTCTGACAGCTCGTTTGTGTGGGCAGTAGTACCCCCAGATTATACAGCCATGTAACAAGGTTTGTTACCAATTAAAAAAAGAATTATAATAATTCATTTGTGGAACTCATCCGAGGTTGGTAAATAGACTCTCCACTCTAGGGGGAGAATCAAAGGAAGGATATAAGAAGCCCTGCAACATTCGAAAAAGACCTTCTTGGTCTTGCAGCTGAAAAGCGAAGGTCGGAAGGGGTGAACCTTAAGGGAGATCTGGAGAACTGTTTTCTTCCTTATCCTGCTTTCCAACTATCCTCTTGTTCGAAGGAGAAGTTTCTTAAAAGATCAGTTTAAGTATTTCTTAAAGAGATCTTTTAAGTCTTCTATTTTGGCATCGTACTCCTAGTAGAGACTAGTAGTTAACTGTCCAAAAGAGCACTTACTAAAACTTTCCCGATCAATCGAAATTGAATGTGAAATCTAGAAATTTCTTGTTAGAATCAGCGCATATATTTCAAAAAATATTTTCGTGACGAAAAGCCGTACAATAAAAACTTTAAATCTATCAGCCTGAAGCCGATCTTTTAAACAGTTATTTCTAAGCTGGCACTTTTATGTTTCCTCTCAAATTTCCGAGCAACGTCAAGGACTCCTTGGCTCTTGGTCCATGTAATTTCAGTGAAAATACTTTACAATCTGGCAATCACCCTTGGCATTCAAGATCAATAGCGAGACTGTTTTCTCTCTACCTGGTCGAAAAGTATCAAGTGTGTTATATTCACATTCTATTGAATATCCTAAGTTTTATTGAACTATTTGAGAGTAGGTAGAAGTAAAAAAAAAATGTTTTTGTTTCTCGTATGACACTTAATTTTAATCTTCTACCAAAGAGTTTAGAAGTAGAATACTCCTCGTCAATAAATGCGAAAGAGGTAAATCGCAGAGTATAGCCTCGTAGTTAATATTTAGAAAACCATTTTTTTAAATATCATTAAGACTAGGGTCTAGAGTCAATAAATGTATGAATAGGTCAGTTTAGGCTTTTTTTAATAAAGATAAATTTGGATTTCAGAAGAATCTTAGTGTTTACTATTACTATTTTTACTATTTAATTTTTGTATAATTTTTTTACTATTTTTGAACATATTTTCGGTGAGCCCACCCACGAAAAAAATCGTTCCGGCGCCTCTGCTCTCGACCCTAGATGCTTTGAGACACTCTTTCAGCAAATTATTAGAAGATAATGCGAATTCGATTTATTCTAACTATTCAACACCAATTTTGAAATCCTGTGAAAATTTAATCAGAAAATTTGCAGTCAATTATCTCGAAAGGGGCTAACGTTTTCAATTTAAAACTTGTAAATCGATATTCAGAAATTAAATATATCTCAACACCATGTCTTGATTTTCATTTTTAATTGTAAATTTAATTTGTTATCGGAGTACGAAGCCGAGCCGGCTCCAATCTCTAAATACTGATTTAGATTTAAAATTTGAAATATTATGTTGTTCTATCCATTCTTTATTTATAAAAAGTAAAGTTTTTCTCTTTTTTTTCTTCTCTTTTCTTGACTTAAGAAATTCTATAACTCTGGTGAATTTCTACGCCCAGTATACTACCTAAACCAGTGTATTCTACCGCTCGCTCTAATTTGTTTTGCTATTGAAGCACTTAGATCTTGAGAACAAAATCTCAGCCAATTATTTTAAGGCAGTTTCGCGTCGTATTTAGAATCGAGCTTCACTTATTTGTAAAATGGCTCGATATTCTTTTTTCATTGAATATTCCAAAAGTTTATGGACTAATAATAAACAATAAAGACAATTGAAATGAAAAAATATTTAACTAAGGTTAATCACAAAAAACGATTTAATTTTATTTCAAAAGAGCCTCAAAACGTGAAGGAACTTCAAAAGAATCTCGAAAGGTATCAGGAGAATAAACATAGTTTCTTACAATTCGAAAATCTTTTTTTTAATTTTCTTAAGTGCCTTATAATAATTATTCACTTATTAATTTATAAACAAACTGATTCTGGCCGTGGGTCAAACATGGTAAAAAAACCTTCGTGAAATTTCAAATAAAAACATTACTCTCTATACATTAATTTTGTTTAATTAAAAATAATAATACTTTTATAAATATTGCCAAAATTTATTTAAATATGATACACATTGATTTTTATTGAAAAAAATCCTGTAAATAGTTGGTGTTTCTTAAATTTTACGATATTTGGGTACCATGTTTGACCTTAGGGAATATATTTCAGGAATAAAATTATAAAAATATCTTCATTAGTTAGAAAAATACTATGAAGAATCGCCTTTCAAATTATAGTTGAAATTGAAGAAAAAGATATTTCTCCTATCGTTTTTCAGCATATGATTTTTCACTAAACATAAAGCAAATTAAAATACACTTAAAAAATAAAAATAAGAAAGTGCAGAAATTCATGCAGTTTTCTGTTCGGAAAATCCCACACATTTTTTAATGAAATTCCTTACCACACCACATTCAAAGGAAAATCTTACAACATTTTTGTCAAATGATTAGTCTTTTGAATGAATATTTCTAATACGTTTAACACAAAAACAAATTCCAAAAAAATATTTTTAAATCACTACATTTTTCTGAAAATTTTTAAAAAGCATTCAAGATGTCAAAAACCTGACTTATTGTATCATTTTTCGTTGATTTTTTTTTTGGTAGGAAATTGACCTTTCTCAGTCAAAAATTCTTCTTTTTGGTAGAAAATTATTCTTCTTGCTTAAAAATTCATCTATTTTAATCGAGAATTCAATTGTTTGTATGAGAATGCCTTTTTTGTTGAAACTTCTTTTATTTTAGTATAAAATGTTTTAAAGCTCAACTATTTTTTGGAAATTAAACTATTTTGCTGAAAAATTGTTGGTTGAAAATTGAATTTTTAAACAGATAATAGAACCGTTTTTTCCTTGAAAGTTGATCTATTTTGCTAACAATAATTTTTGTTGGTTACGATTGATTTTGAAAAATTTGAAATTCTGTTTTCAGTAGAAAGTTATTTGTTTGAAAACTAAAATATTTGTTTGCAAATTTAAGTTTTTGCTTGTGAATATAAATGTTTTGTTTAAGCTTTGATTTTTTGTGGTTGATAATTACTCTTCAACATAAAATTTATCTATTCAATTTTTCGTTGAAACATAATTTTAGTTGAAAATTAATTTCTTTCGTTGAAAATTCCATTTTTTTCCTGGAAATTTAACTAGTCCCTTTTTGATAGCATACTTATTTTTTAAATGTTAAAATTCGTTTTTATAGATGAAAATTAAACATTTTTGTTACCAATTTTTTTTCTTAAAAATTTTTCTTTTTAGTTATAAATTTATCTTCCTCGTTGGTGAATTATTCTTCTTTAAAAATTATTTTGTTTTAGATAAACATTTTTTTTTTGTTGATAAAATCGCATTAATTTGGGCTTAAAAATTAATTTTTTCAACTGCAAACTTCAGTATAAACTACAATGTTTGAGTTAAAAAATGTAATTTGAAAAGTAATTTCTTAGGTTGAAAATTTAACTATTTTGTCGAAAATTTGTTTTTTATTTGTTAAAAATCCATTGTTTACTAAAACTATGACTAAGGCATGCAGGACTAAATTTGAAACATTTTAGACCTAGAAGTCTTGTCTCCTATATCTATTTACATAAAGTCAGTTATATTTGCCTCTTAGCAATAAGCCTAATAGTTTTAAGTTAACTCGGGATTTCCAAACCTGAATAAATTTGAGGAGCAGCTAGATCGTCATCCGTGAGGTCGGGAGAGCTCGGGTTCCTGCTCGTGCATTTTCGGCATTACACGAGGCTGGGCTTCGCAGCATTTAAGAGAGCCGACTCACCGACACGCTACGTTTAAATGTGCCGCTCCCAGATGGGAGAGTGGTGGGGGCCGAAAAATCCCCAGTTCTGGAGACACTGGATAGGGAGCAAAAGGTTTTTCTTCATCATTTGTCCGTCTTTCTTCGGTTTTGTATTTACGTGATCCCATTGAGCGAGACATTCAATAAATATCCGTTGGCGGGCTACGAGGGTAGTTCAATAAGTCCTTAGAATGACCAACATATGGCGCGCGAATCGCTCCAAATCATCTGTTTTCAGTCAGCACCACTCCCGACTAGATAT
>NC_046657.1:39854965-39866302 GCF_010883055.1 Belonocnema kinseyi
CTTTTTCTTATTTCCAAACTTGAAAAAATGGCTCAGTGGACAGAGATTTCCAGACAACGAAGACGTTATTGCCTCTGTAAGTGCTTATTTTGAGGAACTTCCAAAAACGCATTTTTCTGAAGGATTCAAAAAACTTGAAAAGCGATTGACCAAGTGTATAGAGCTCCAAGGAGATTATGTTGAAAAATAAAAAAAAATTTACCAAAAAAAATTGTTTTTATACTTCATTCTAAGGACTTATTTAACTACCCTCGTACCATACCAACGAAGGGCTGTTTCTTGCTCGCTGTGTGAGTCGTAGGTCATTCCTGATCCGATTCCAAACAATGGATATTGATCAAAATTTGGTCACAGCCCAGCAATAAAATTTTAATTAAAAATAGTGGTGCTATTACGATTCCTTAAAAATTGGTTGACTGATATCAAACTTATTTTGTTGGGCCTTCAATAACTTTTTATTTCGATTTGGTACATTATTACAAATTCGTTCTCGCCCATGAAAATTAATTAAAAATATTTCAAAAACTGTTTACTTCTTGGTAAAATTTTTTTCTAAGTTAAAATAAAATAATTTATTTTTGTAACAAAATTTACATACTTGCTTAAAATAGGAATTTTAATATTTGGGTGAAATGCTTCCATATTTTGCTGCGAATTTGGTTTCTTTTTTGTTACAAAATTAAATTAAATTTTATAATATTTTTAACTATTTTTTTTTTAGGTTGAAAGTTCACCCTTTTTGGTTGTAGATTCTTTCATTGGAATTTTACTTGTCTTATTAAAAATCTATCTTTTGTCGATTAAAATATCAGTAACTTTGGTAAAAAATTCAAACATTTGATTAAGAATTACGGGGCAGTCTGCCGTTTTCAGTGAATGTTTTCAAACATTTTTTTCTCATGGTAAATTTGATTTTTTAATATCGAACTCTTAGTAGATAAAAGAAGAGGTTTGAAGATAATATAGCCATTTTTATATATTTACATTTTTTTAAATTAATGAAAATGGTTGTCAGGTGCAAAAAGCACATAAAAACAAAAATGTTTTCAATAAAAAACAGTTCTGAGTCACGTAATATTTCCAGGGTCAATGTTTTCTAGGCCCCTAAATCCAAATCTGAAGTTGCATTTTCAAAATTAAAAATGGCGGATGCATTATGGCGGCCATAAAATAATAAACATGTTAGGACCTTGATAAAATTGACGACACTTACATAAATGGTATCGCTTAATCGAAATATGTCGTTAGATGTAAGCTGAATGTAAGCAATAAAAAAATTAATTAAAAGAAGCAATAGCGTGAAGTATTTTTGAACAAATGCCAAAGTTCTATTTTTTATCATTCAGGTCGGCAATATTGGATCCGCTATGTTGAATTTTGGAAATCCAATACCCGACTAGAATTTAGCGATAATAAAAACCCTTATATACTTAACTGCAATTAAATCCAAACTCGTTAAATAATTTCCATCTGGAATTCCCATATATGTGCCGTGATGCAAAAGTCACACGACTATTTTTTGCCCATATGCGTGTTACTGACAGTGAAGGGATTAAAGGAGAAATGAAGAAAAATTGTTACCAAAAATTCAAAAACACGAATTTATTTGAAATTCGAAAATATTTTACTGTTTGAAAAGATCAAAATCGAATTCTTAAAAAATGTGTTCAAATTAAACGAATCGCCTTAAAATGATCCGGATTTTCTTTGGAATGTTCAGAATTAAATTGAAGTGAAATTTTTCGGCATAAAAAATCATTTTGAATTTTCCAGAAATCAGGAGAAAATATTTCATTCTCTTAAAACCTGCGAACAGTCTTCCAAAAACTTCTTATAATTGAAGCATCAAGAAATCTACATTTTGTTTCAAATTTCTTTTTAGCTGCTCAAGATTCTTCTGTAGACATTCTTCCTTTTTCCGACTCTTTTACATTCTCACCATAACGAGAAGGTAATGGCTTTATGTAAAATTCCACTTTGTCATTTTTCATCAAATTTTCACGTTTTGAGATCCACTGAGCCAGAAAAAAACGAGTTTTACGAAGGTGTTTGTCTGTCTTTCTGCTTGTAGTCTGTAGTATATATTCCATAGGCATGATAACTTTCGTAAAATTGATCAGATTGGATTCTGCTTTGGCACACTTTTTTAATCCCCACAAAATTATGATAACAACTCTTTTAATTTGGTCGAAAAGTTGAAAATTCAAAATTTGATCTACCAGAAATAATTAAAATTCCAAAGGTTCCATTTTTTGGTCAAACTATGCAAGATACGAAAAAAATGCATAAGATAAAATTGCGCGCCCTGAAAAGACCTACAAATTTATAATGAAATCAATTTCCGACAGGACGTGTAGTTTTTGTTTTTAGTCGTAAAAAACAACATTAAAAATAAAAAAATAAAATTTTTATAAACTAATGACAAAAGCTACAAAAACATATGAGACAAAACTTGTTTATCCAAAAATGACCTATAACTTTTAATAGGCCACGTAGTTTTCGCTTTAGTCATAAAAAATGACATTCAAATTAAAAAATTTTAATTTGTTTGAAAGAACGACACAAGTATTAACTAAAATTAACAGACAACAGTTGTTCGCCTAAAAGGATTTATAGATTTATTATTAATTATTTTTCGATAGGAAGAGTAGATTTTCTTTCAATCGCAAAAAAATAAGATTAAAAATAAAAACAATTTATTTTTGGAAAAAGGACAGAAGAGACGAAGAAGGACCTAAAATCCTATTCAGGACTCTATACAGGTTCCTGTATTAGACCCTATGCAAATGCGCAGTAGTTTTTCTTTAATCGTAAAGAAACAAGATTAAAAATAAGAAAATCATAAAAACAAGGAAATAAGAATTAGTAAAATTCAATTTTTATGCATATTATGAATTATACTGGTATAAATTTATTGAAATGTTACACGTTTCAGCGCAGCTTAGAATACAATATAAAGCAAAATAAGAAACATATATAAAAATAATAAATAACAAAGAAGAGTACAAAAATTCTTTAATACTTATTAACTCAGCTTTAAATTTAAAATAAGAATTTTTAAAAAATGGTAGAAAATCTGTATTAAAAAATTGATCATAAGAGGACATATTACGTATTACAATAGGTGCTCGATACTTTTTTTTCTAAATATAAAAATACTTCGATATCAGAACAAAAGAAAATTTTGTAAAGAAAAGTCGAGTGCAAGAACTTTCCAGTTGAAAAAGATTCATTCAGACGATGGTTGGATGGAAAATATTTTTTTTGCTTTACTCTTAAACTTTCAAGTTATTTTATCTAAAAAATGTGTAATTGCAAATTTTTCATTTATTTTTATAACACACAATACATTATTAAGAACTTTTGTTTAAATGTTGCTATTTACTTCCCTTTTCTTAAATATCTTGCTTTAAACAGAGGGATAGAAAACTTTTAAATTATCAAATAAATTCTCATGGTCTTTGCAATATAATGGATCAACCCGTCGCTTGAATTTGTTTTAAATTATTGGACAGTCTTTTAAACTCTAGAAAAATGCCTATTATTTATCATAAAGGATTGCTTGGGTTTTTAAATACTTTTTTCCTGGAATTAAGAAGACTTTTTCCAGTGACTATGTTTTTAATAATTAATTTACTTTTCTACAATTATTTAAGAAAATTTCCTAAACCCTCTGCAAACTTTTTTCTCTATTCAGAATTTGTATAACAGTCACTTAAAATTTCAGGCATTTTTTCCGTTTAGTACATCTCCATGTGTACATTTCCGTGTTGTTTGACATTTCCGGTCGTTTTTTATTTCTTTTTATAAATGCTATAACTCTGATAGTTTTCTTTTTATAAAAAAGCCATAAGGATAAATTGTTGAAGTTTCTGTTTACTATGAATAGACGTACACAGAATTTTTCGACCATCAGAAAAAGCTTTCAAAATGTTTGAATGAAATCGTAGAACTGGGTTTTGGGGAAAGAAATTCGCTATAGTCAATTTTCCCATATAAATAATACCTTCTTATTATAATGAAAAAAAACACAATATATTTGATATGAGACTGGTGGACATAACGTAGATAAGTTAACATTTTGGAGGAAATCGATTGCGAAACACGAGACCAGTGATATGAATGTTTTCCTTAAAAACAAAGCAGCTTTAACAATAAAGAAACATTCACAGTGACCTAGTTACACTTCTCGAAGCTTTGACATTTAATCTTTAAAATTTTCGAAACGAGTAAGGAAGAGCCACAAAAATGATTTCAAAATTTTCGTGGCTGGCCTATTTTTTAGAGGATGTGAGAAAACAATTTCTTCGAAGTACCTCACGTTGATAACGGTGATGATTCATCTGTTATACTAGACACTAAACACAATTTCCAGGTAAAAAGACAGCATCTCTGAAACTGAAGATTTAAAAATATTGTCTGTTCCGGCATCTTAATACCACCCATCGACAATCTTGAGGCTTGAAAAAAAAAGACCACGACTACAGTTCACACTTCACAATCTTATGAAGCAGAAAAATATTCATTAGTAACATTCCGAATCAAATTATGTATTATTGCATTGAACAGTGTCTCTTTAAATTAAAAAAGATGAGGGTTGTCTATATCGTGGTCTTATTTTCGGCGTTCATCCTTAGTTGTATTGGTAAGTATGATAATATATCTATACTTTTGAGGAAAATTTTTTAAATTATTTACGATGCCGACGTGTACACTTAAAAGTGTCCCATATGTGAACATCAATCTATGGTACACTTCCAGATGTGCAAAAATTCATTAGCGGACCTTTCGTATGAGGCGGTTACGCAGCTGCGTACGGTAAAATGACTACATAGTTCTGAGTTATACCGGCTAGGCTACAGTAAGCCTATCCAGAATAAGCCAGCATAAGCCAGCGTAAAAAGAAGAAAAATGTTGCTTCTGGAATGCTCTATAAGATTAGCATACCAACTTTTGGAAAGTACTTGAAAAGTCAAAAATTCTAATTTTTACAGCATAAAAAATAATGCAAAATCCAAAAATTACATTTTTCAGCTAAGCTGTGCAAAATACGATAAAAGATGACACAATAAAAATTGTGCATTTAAAGAGAATCTACAAATTTTTTATTGACCACTCTTTGATAGGTTGAGCAGTTTTGGCTTTAATCATGAAAAACTTCATTATCAGCAAAAAAATCTGCCCGAATTGCGGGCACATTCTCATCGCGCGCTGTGTGCGCGGCTCACTGCGCTCGCAACTCTGAGTGCACCTGGGGCGCGCGACTGTTGATTCTCGCGCTTCGCGCTCGATGATATTTTTATCCCGCGCTTAGCGCTCGATAATGTATTTACCTCGCACTACGCACTCGATCTTTCAACATAGACTTTTTAGAACTAAAAGTGGAATTTTATATCATTTCCATCAATATAAATTATTATAATTCGTAAATTGCATTGTTACTAAAACAGACGAAGTTTCATTGTCCTGTTTAAAAAAATTCGCAATCTTTTAAAAAAATTTGGTCACTAAACTTTTTTAGTTTTTCCATAAACTGAATTTTCTTATTTCCAATGTTCAACTTTTTAAATACTATGAATTACTGCACAGAGAATACTTGAATTTTGAAAGGATGGCCTCAAAAATATTCAAAAGGGGATCACTTTTTGAATTTTCATCCAAAATGGCTGGTTAACGAACTTGAACTTTAGTTGAGGAGACTAAAAGAGTGTAATACAGGCCAATCTAATAGAATTCTTTTTACAAAAGTTATCGTGCTGATAGAGAGACAGACATAAATACATACAGACAGACCGACAGACAGACTCGCTTGTAAAAACCTATTTTTCGGATTCAGGGAATCTCAAAACGTGGACGCTGGACCTGGGAGAGGGTGGGTTGTCAAATTTTACATATATCTAATACCTTCTCTGATGAAAATGTAAATAGAAACATTAATAACATATTTCTTGTTCTACCTTTGGTGAAAAAATCTTATATATTTATTTTGGCTTAGCTTGTGTCGTGTGTCAAAAAATTTAATTTTTGCAATTTCAATGTTTTTTTTTATAAATAAAACAAAAACTACGTGTCCTATAAAAAAGTTATTAATAACAAACAAAATGCAATTTTTAATTTTTGATTAGTTTGTTTGCAGTGAAAATTTGAATTTTTCGCAAAAAGTCAAAAAGTTGATGTGATTATCTCGTAGGGCTATCGAAAAGTAACATTTTCCTTTTTAATTACTATGAAAAACTGTACACAGAATTTTAGTATTTTTATCCAAAATGTCTGGCTAACGAACTTGACCTTTAGTTTAGGACACTAAACGAGTGCACCAAAGGGCAATCTAATAGATTCAGTTTTTTAAAACTTATCCTGTTCACAGACAGACAACACAGACAGACAAACAGACATCCATACAGCCAGACATATAGACAGACACTTTTTTAAAACCCGTTTTTCGGATTCAAGGGGACTCAAAACGTTAACATTTGCCAAAAACTATGGGGGGGAGGGTCAAATTCTACACAAATCTAATACCTTCTCTGATGAGAATGTAAAAATCTGTCCGCTGCGTGTGCACATTCGTAACAAAACTTTTCTCTTTTAATTTTTTTCCATGGCGTATATAGGGTATTTAAAAAATTAAATTTTTTATGTTTCCAATGCTTTTTTTTAAGATAAAAATGAAAAACAGAACTATTAAAAAATTATTCACGACAAATAAATCATTTTTACATTCTCATTAGAGAAGGTATTAAATTTGGGTGAAATTCGACATCCCCCCCCCCCCCCCCCCCCCCGCAGTTTTTGTCAAATGTTCACGTCTTAAGATCTTTTTGAGTACGGATGCTTATAGTACTCAAAAAGTTGAATAATTTCTCCTGATGGATTTTTTCATAAAACGAAAAATTACCAGAGTTAAAGTCTTTACAAAATTCCAAGAAGCACATGAAAATGAACCTTTTAAGCCAAATAATAGACGACAAGAAAAAAGGCCTGAGAAGAAAAAGTTTGATTTCTAAATGCCCTACAAGATTATTATAGAAAAATATTAGAAATGACACGATTAAATATACAATAAAATGTACAACGACAAATTTTTTTTAAGACTTCGCATTTTTTTCAAGCGGGACAATGAAACAATGTCTGTTTAAATAACAACGTAAGTTACGAACGAGATACCTGATGAGAATGTGTTCATTAAGTTTTAAAAAGTGACTCTCGATATTCATACTATTCTTTCATTATTTCTGCGACAAGCCAGTTTTTCACGGAAAGACAGAGAGCAAAAGCGAGAGATTATGTTTTCAAACATCTCGAAAGAGATTCTCATTTTTTGGATCTATCTTACTAGTATAATACTTCGTTTAAATATTTTTCAATTGTTCAAATGCTTTATTTATCATTCGTTTAAAAAAAATTTGAATCATTTATCCAATAACCTGATTTTTTTAGAAGCTATATAACATTAAAAGAAGTTAAAAACTCTTGTCATTTTAAGAAAATGGTTAGATTATTTTCAGATTGGTTGTATATACAAGGCCGGTACCGGTAAAAAAAAATGGTCGGAACTGGTAAAAAAAAATTGTCGTTACCGGTAAAAAAATTTTTGGTACCGGTAAAAAAATTATCGGTGCCGGTGAAAAAAATTACTGGTACCGACAATTTTTTTTACTAGTTTTTTCAAAGCGTGTTTTAAGGATAGGGCTTAGACTACAGATAAAAATATGTAAAAATTCATTTTCCTCTTAGGTAGGTGTTTTAAGCTAATGTTTGATCCTTAATATCGGCTACCATGCTAGTTGAATTAAAAAAGGGAAGGCGTGAAACTCAAATTATTTTTGTGACTAATGACACAGTAAAAATTAAGAGATGCGGGGATTGGGGTTTGACCAACATTATTTCTGTGACTATTGACTGAGGTGCATTACCTCTACCACAGGATGTTGGAAATGAGTTAAAGGGTTGACCTACATTACTTTTGTGACCATTCTCTGAGGTTCCTTCCCTCCCTACAGGACGTCAGAAATGAAGTAGGGGTTTGACCAAAATTAGTTACGAAACCATTCGCTAAGGTGCCTTTCCGCCCCCACAGGGCATTGGGAATGTGGTAGGGATTTGATCAACATTATTTCTGTCACCATTTACTGAGGTGCCTTCCCGCCCACCACAGGACGCTGGAAATATTTTAGGGGTTCGACCAACATTAATTTTGTAACATTCACTGAGGTGCTTTCCCGCCCGCACAGGACGTTGGAAATGGGTTAGAGGTTTGACTAAAATTATTTCTGTAACCATTCACTTAGGTGCTTTCTCGCCCCCACAGGATGTTGGAAATGGGGTAGGGGTATGACCAAAATTATTTCTGTGAATGTTCACTAAGGTGTTTTCCCACTCCCACAGGACGTTGGAACTGTCTCAGTGGTTTGACCAACATTACTTCTGTGATCATTTACTGAGGTGCCTTCCCGCCCTCACAGGACGTTGGAAATGGGTTCGGAGTTTGACTAACATTATTTGTCTGACCATTCACTAAGGTGCCTACCCGCCCTCCCAGGATGTTGGAAATGGGATAGGGATTTGACGATTCATTGAGGATCCTTCCCGCCCTTACAGGACGTTTGAAATGGGGAAGGGGGCACGACTATACTGACAGTGAAGGGGTTAAAGGAGAAATGAAGAAAAATCGTTATCAAAAATTCGAAAGCACGAATTCATTTCAAATTAAAAAATATTTTACTATCAAAAAAGATCAAAATCGAATTCTTAAAAAATATGTTAAAATTAAACGAATTACCTTAAAATTATCCGGATTTTCTTTGGAATGTTGAGAATTAATTTGAAGTGAAATTTTTCGAGATAAAAATCATTTTAATAATTTCCAGAAATCAGGAGAAAATGTTTCATTCTCCTAAAGCCTGCAAACAGTCTTTCAAAAACTTCTTGTAATTGAAACATCAAGAAATCTACATTTTGTTTCAATTTTTTTTTTAGCTGCTCAAGATTATTCTGTAGACATTCTTCCCTTTTCCGAGCTTTTTACATTCTGACCCTAATGCAGAAGGTAATGATTTTATCTAAAATTTCACTTTATCGTTTTTCATCAAATTTTCACGTTTTGAGATCCACTGAGCCAGAAAAAAACGAGTTCTACGAAGGTGTTTGTCTGCCTTTCTGCCTGTTGTCTGTAGTATATATTCCGTAGGCACGATAACTTTCGTAAAATTGATCAGATTGGATTCTGCTTTGACACACTTTTTTAATCCCTACAAAATTATGATAACAACTCTTTTAATTTGGTCCAAAAGTTCAAAATTCAAAATTTGATCTACCAAAATTAATAAAAAATCCAGAGGTTCCATTTTTTGGTCAAACTATGCAAGATACGAAAAAAATGCATAAGCTAAAATTGCGCGCCCTGGAAAGACCTACAAATTTATAAAAAATCACTTTTCGATAGGACGCGTAGTTTTTGTTTTTAGTCGTAAAAAACAACATTAAAAATAAAAAAATAAAATTTTTATAAACTAATGGCAAAAGCTACAAAAACATATGAGACAAAACTTGTTTATCCAAAAATGACCTATAACTTTTAATAGGCCGCGTAGTTTTCGCTTTAGACGTAAAAAATGACATTCAAAATAAAAAATTTTAATTTGTTTAAAAGAGCGACACAAGTATGAACTCAAGTTAATAGACAACAGTTGTTCACCTATAAGGATTTATACATTTATTATTAATCATTTTTCGATAGGAAGAACACATTTTCTTTCAATCCTAACAAATAAGATTAAAAATAAATAAATTTTATTTTTGGAAAAAGGACAGAAGAAACGAAAGAGGACATAAAATACTATATAGGACTCTATATAGGTTCCTGTATTAGACCCTATGCAAATGCGCAGCAGTTTTTCTTTAATCGTAAAAAAACAAGATTAAACATAAATAATTATAAAAACAAGAAAATAGGAATTAGTAAAATTCAATTTTTATGCATATTATGAATTATAATAATATGAATTTATTGAAATGTCACATGTTTCAGCGCAGCTTAGAATACAGTTCAAAGCAAAATAAAAAACAAATGTAAATATAACAAATAACAAAGCAGTGTACAAAAATTCTTTAAGACTTTTTAACTCACAAGGAAGGTACCCGAGGTGTACCTCACCGATTTTATTGAAATTGTGATATGTTATAGAACATCAAAAAATATTCGACACGTATTTTTTTATACGTGCCCATAAGTCCATTTAAGGGGTGAAAACCACCCTTGAAGTTCACCCCTAAAAACACATTTCTTTTAATTTCTCGAATACAATTCGTAATTTTTTACTGGAACAAAGTGGGTAACACTTGTTATTGAAAAGCACATATTTATGCATTATTTTTAGTCATCAGACTCGCAACCCCCGTTTTTTATTAATGAAAAACTATATTTGATGGTGATTTTTTTCACTATACACATTCCAAAATCTATTGAATCTTGACAAAATTAATTTTTTTATGCACAATAATCAAAAATAAAGTTGACCTGTTCCGGCATTTTAAAAAAAAAATCCCTTGAGGAGGTGAGCTACCCCTAACATTTATACTGTTATATTTCGTTATTCCATTACTATATCATGGTGTAAAACTCTTGGATACTATTAGAATTGTTAAGTAAAGTTGATGTAGTTTGAAATTTTCTGAAATCAGCCCTTACAAATGAATTCATCCCTAAAATTCAATCACAAGTATTATTTTTTCATTACTTAAAAATACCCTTGGACTATTCAGTGGCGTAAAACGTGTAATAATTTTAGTTCACATCCTTGGTATTGAATTAGAATTCTTTACCCCACTAATGTATCAACCCCTATTTTTCAATAAAAAAATTACACCCTTTTCAATATGAAAATACTAGTTTTTTGAGTTTGACGAAAAAAATTTTAGCAGTATGCACAATATCCAAATACGAAATCGACTGTTCTCACCTTAATAAAAAACCTATAATAAGGGGTGAACCAGCCCCACAGGAGATATTGTCGTATCTTTATGATTTTATTCTTTTTCTATGGGACTTTCAAAGGTAATAAAAAATTAATGATTCAAAGTACAAACAAATTTTCAAAAATTTAATATTTCAATAGTTTTGAGTTTTAATGTTACTTTTTATAATCCTGGCAATAATGATAATCATTAAAAAAAAGTTTCAAGCATAATGATATCTTACACCAAGAGCATCTTACAATTGCTGGGTTAGAGCAGCCAGGAACTTCACAACGCTCATTACAATCATTACCAAAACTAAAATCTACGGGGTTATAAAATTCATTTGGCTTTGATTCAACGTAGCCACTTTTATACCAT
>NC_046657.1:39866402-39868113 GCF_010883055.1 Belonocnema kinseyi
AGATATTGTATACATGCCCTCGCCATTTTTCAAAAAACGCAAAGAAATTGAAAGTACTCTATTTTACAGCTCTTTACAAGCCCTATCTAAAGAAACCATAAACAATTATTTTCATCAAATATCACGTGGGTATAAGCATTTTTCAAAAAATTAATTTTTTTTTTCAAATTTTCATACATCTGAAAAATTTAATGGCAATAATATATTGTACAGAAAATATTTGTTTTTTACGTAGACACTGGAAATTTTCCAGATTTTCTTTTTCGAAAAAAATGTTTTTTTTTACCCTACATTTTTGAAAAATATTTTCCCGAAGAAAAAAGCTCAAAAATTTTTACTGTATTCACTTCAAAAAGCAAACCTTTTCTCTTCGATACATTCTTGTCTATCATTTAAATTTACGGAGATTTTGAAAATTTGAAACAAAATGTCAATTTTTTGAAAAAATGTTCATACTCAAATCGTATTTGACGAAAATAATTTTTTAATTAGTGATTTAGATATAGCTTATAAAGAGTTATAAAATGCAATACTTCAAATTTTTATGTGGTCTATTTCCAGAATTGGTGAGGGATCAAAGATGGACAAGAAATTTTGGAATTTTCAATATTTAATTATCGTTTGAATAAATTAGTAATGAAATTGATACGCAATTGTCAGTGTAATGTTGATTTAAATGATATTAAAAATTATTGCCTGACTTTGTAAAAAAATATTCAAATTAATGCGCTTCGGATTTCACCGTGTAAAAAACAAATAATAATTATTATTTCTAGGTATTGGGAAAATGATTATCAATCCTATAAATGTTATACAATTATTATTATCTTTTCAAGCTATGAATAGACAAGAAAGTCCCATTACTAAAGATGAAATCTCTTTGAAGGATAATATAGAAAAACTATTACTTGATTTTATAAATAGCTTTGAGGATCCAGAATTCATTGTGGAATCTACATTAGCTTTTCAAGAGCCATTTAAGGATACTGAAATGCATATTGTTGAAGATATTGACAGAATCTGGTCAAGGGATGTTGATGAACACGGACTAGTGTGTACAGCGGATACAGAAGATCTATCTTGGGATTACAAACGAAAAGCTGTGGACTATTTGAGAAGCGGAGTTACGAAAAATCTCGCTCTGCAAACTGTGCAGCATAGATTTCGAAAAGTCCAATCAATTACACAGTTGAGACGATGGGCGCATACTTTGAATAAAGGAGGCACTTATAAAGAAAAAATTGGAAAAATCAATAAATTTGTATTAGATAATTTTCAGTCGGCTTCAGATGCCGTTTATATAATTCACGATAGAGATTTACAAAAATGGGCATTACAAGCTCAGAAAATCGTTGGATATGAAGATACAATGTTTAAAGCGTCACGTCATTGGCTACAAAATTTTAAAAAGGCTCACAGAATAGTCAGCAGAAAGATAAATAAATTGGTAACAAAAAAGACTGTTGAAGGGAGAGAATATTTACAAAAAGCAGCTGATGATTTTGTTTCAGATGTGAAAAAAATAATTAAAAGCAAAGGTTTGGAATCAATTTACAATTCAGATCAGAGTGGATTTCAAATTGAAATGCACTCGGAAAGAACACTAGCCATTGAAGGCGAAAAGCAAATTGAATGTCTTGTAGAATCTGTAAGTTCGACGACTCACAGTTACACAATTCAACCACTCATTTCAGGTGATGGGAGACTGCTT
>NC_046657.1:39868213-39871975 GCF_010883055.1 Belonocnema kinseyi
AATAGAACAGTATAAATGTTAGGGGTAGCTCACCCCCTCAAGGGATTTTTTTTTGAAAATGCCGGAACAGGTCAACTTTATTTTTGATTATTGTGCATAAAAAAATTAATTTTGTCAAGATTCAACAGATTTTGGACCCCTTAAATGGGCTTATGGGCACGCATAAAAAAATACGTGTCGAATATTTTTTGATGTTCTACAACATATCACAATTTCAAGAAAATCGGTGAGGTACACCTCGGGTACCTTCCTTGTCAGCTTTAAATTTAAAATAACAATGTTTAAACAATCGTAGGAAATCTGTAGTAAAAAATTGATCTTAAGTTGAGATATTACCTATTACAATACGTGCTCGATACTTTTTTTCGAAATATAAAAATACTTCGACATCAGAACAAAAGAAAATTTTGTAAAAAGAAGTCGAGTGCAAGAACTTTCCAGTTGAAAGTGATTCATTCACACGGTGGTTGGATGAACAATATTTCTTTTGCTTTACTCTTAAACTTTCATGTTTTTTGATTTAAAAAATGTGTAACTGAAATTTTTTCATTTATTTTTATAACATGCAATATATTATGAAGAACTTTTGTTTAAATGTTGCTATTTACTTCCCTTTTCTTAAATATCTTGATTTAAAAAGAGCGAGAGAAAACTTTTAAATTATTACGAAATTTAATAGTAGTATTTGAAACATTTTTAGGGCTTGTAAGTGCAGAGTTAAATTTATATATTCGCGCCGCATGCTACATGGACATAAATATCGAAAGTTAGATGCGTCGATATTGGTCAATCTAATAAATTTGAAAGGTAAGACAAATATAGTGGTAGACCGGTATCACGAAAGACAGAAGTTAGGACCAATTAACTAATAAATTCGTTGATTCCTTATGTTTAAAATTTTTGTTTACAAAACACATGAAAAAATGTTTACCATCAAATAAATTCTCATGGCCTTTTCAATATAATTTATCAACCCGTCGCTTGAATTTGTTTTAAATTATTGGACAGTCTCTTGAACTCTAGAGAAATGCCTATTATTTATCATAAAGGATTGCTTGGTTTTTTAAATACTTTTTTCATGGAATTAAGAAGACTTTTTCCAGGGTCTATGTTTTTAATAATTAATTTACTTTTCTACAATTATTTTAAAAAATTTACTAAACCCTCTGCAAACTTTTTTCTCTATTCAGAATTCGTATAATAGTCACTTAAAATTTCAAGCATTTTTTCTCCGTTTAGTACATTTCCGTGTGTACATTTCCGTGTTGTTTGACATTTCCGGTCGTTTTTTATTTCTTTTTATAAATGCTTTAACTCTGATAGTTTTCTTTTTATAAAAAAGCCATAAGGATAAATTGTTGAAGTTTCTGTTTACTATGAATAGACGTACACAGAATTTTTCGACCATCAAAAAAAGCTTTCAAAATATTTGAATGAAATCGTAGAACTGGGTTTTGGAGAAAGAATTCGCTATAGTCAATTTTCCCATAAAACTAATACGTTCTCATTATAAAGAAAAAAAACAATATATTTGATATGAGACTGGTGGACATAATGTATATAAGTTAACATTTTGGAGGAAATCGATTGCGAAACACGAGACCGGTGATATGAATGCTTTCCTTAAAAACGAAGCAGCTTTAACAATAAAGAAACATTCACAGTGACCTAGTTACACTTCTCGAAGATTTCACATTTAATCTGTAAAATTCTCAAAACCAGTAAGGAAGAGCCACAAAAATGATTTCAAAATTTTCGTGGCTGGCCTATTTTTTAGAGGATGTGACAAAACAATTTCTACGAAGTACCTCAAGGTGATAACGGGGATGATTCATCAGTTATAGTAGACACTAGACACAATTTGCAGGTAAAAGGACAGCGTCTCTGAAACTGAAGATTTAAAAATATTGTCTCTTCCGGAATTTTAATACCACCCATCGACAATCTTGAGGCTTGCAAACAAAAAGACCACGACTACAGTTCACACTTCACAATCTTATGAAGCAGCAAAATGTTCATTAGTAACATTCCGAATTAAATTATTTATTATTGCATTGAACAGTGTCTCTTTAAGTTAAAAAAGATGAGGGTTGTCTATATCGTGGTCTTATTTTCGGCGTTCATCCTTAGTTGTATTGGTAAGTATGATAATATAGCTATACTTTGAGGAAAATTTTTTAAATTATTTACGATACGACGTGTACACTTAGAAGTGTCCCATATGTGAACGTCAATCTATGGTACACTTCCAGATGTGCAAAAATTCATTACCGGACCTTTCGAATGAAGCGCTTATGCAGCTGCGTGACAGTAAAATGACCACATAGTTCCGAATTATACCGGATAGCCTACAGTAAGCCTATCCAGAATAAGCCAGCATAAGCCACCGTAAAAAGGAGGAAAATGTTGCTTTTTGAATGCCCTATAAGATTAGTATATCAACTTTTGGAAATTACTTGAAAAATTAAAAATTCTAATTTTGACAGCATAAAAAATAATGCGAAATCCAAAAATTAAATTTTTTGGCCATCTGTGCATAATACGGTAAAAGATGACACAAAAAATTATGCATATAAAGAAGATCCACAAATTTTTTATTCACCATTTTTTGATAGGATGAGCAGTTTTGGCTTTAATCATGAAAAACATCATTATCAGAAAAAAAAATCTGCCCACATCGCGGGCACATTCTCATCGCGGGCTATGTGCGGAGCTCGCTGGGCTCGCAACTCCGAGCGCTCCTGAGGCGCGCGACTGTTGATTCTCGCGCATCGCGCTCGATGATATATGTATCTCGCGCTTAGCGCTCGATAATATATTTACGAACATTAATTTAGTGATTGTGAATTCTCGTTTGTTAAAGCTCCTTCGGCTTTAACGTAAACAGTTTCATCACATATCCTGTGCTTGGCACTCGAGTTTATCCCTGGAATTTTATATAATTTCCATCAATGTATATTATTATAATTCGTAACTTGCATTGGTACTAAAACATACGAAGTTTCGTATTCTCGTTTTAAAAAATGCGCATTCTTTTAACAAAATTTGGTAATCAAACTTTTTTCGTCTTTCCATAAACTGAATTTGCTTATTTCCAATGTTCTACTTTTTATATACTATAAATTACCGCACAGAGAATTCTTGAATTTTGAAAGGATGGCTTCAAACATATTCGAAAGAGGCTCACTTTTTGAATAGATTAAGTTTTTCAAAAGTTATCCTGTTCACAAACAGACAACACAGAAAGACATACAAGCATACAGGCATCCATACAGCCAGACATACAGACTGACACATTTTTCAAAACCCGTTTTACGGATTCAAGGGGTCTCAAAACGTGAAAATTTGACAAAAACAATGGGGAGGGGGGGGGGCGTCAAATTATACACAAATGTAATACCTTCTCTGATGAGAATGTAAAAATCTTCTCGCTGCGTGGGCACATTCGTAGCAAAACTTTTGTCTTTCAATTTCTTTTTCATGGCATGTATAGGGTTTCAAAAAATTTAATTTGTTGTATGTTTAATGCTATTTTTTAAGATAAAAACCAAAAATAGAACTATCAAAAAATCATTCACGACGTTTTGAGATCGTTTTGAGTACGGATGCTTATAATATTCAAAAAGTTGAATAACACAGGCCGACAAAATTTGACAAAGGTCCGGAACCAGAGACCAGACCTAGTATACCCGAAGTATTTTCGCAGTTTCGTAACAACGTTAAAACACCCTATATAGCATATGTGAGGCTATAAGCCCAATT
>NC_046657.1:39872075-39876254 GCF_010883055.1 Belonocnema kinseyi
TACATTATCATACCGGGTATACATTATATACCGGGTATACCGGGTATACCGGGTATACATTATCATTACCGGGCTTGGGGGTGAAATTTTTCATATTTGAATTCGCCATATCTCTGGTTCTGAGAATTGTTGGCCTGTGTAATTCATCCTGATGACTTTTTTCATAAAACGAAAAATTACCAGAGTTTAAGTCTTTACAAAATTCCAAGAAGCACATGAAAATGGACCTTTTAAGCCAAATAATCTTCGATATGAAAAAAGGCAAGAGAAGAAAAAGTTTGGTTTCTAAATGCCCTACAAGATTATCATAAAAAAATATTAGAAATGACCAAATACAGTTTATGGGAAAACGATTAAAGATACAATAAAATGTTCAACGACAAATTTTTTTTTTTAAATTCGCATTTTTTCAAGCGGGAAAATGAAACATGGTGTATTTAAATAACAATGTAAGTTACGAACGAGATACGTGATTAATTATTTTCAGATTGGTTGTATAGTGTTGTATATAATTAAGAAATGCGGGCATTGGGGTTTGACCGACATTATTTCTGTGACTATTCACTGAGGTTCTTTCCAGTCCCCACAGGACGTTGAAAATGGGGTAAGGATTTGAACTTTCACTGAGGTGCCTTCCCGCCCCCCACAGGACGTTGGAAATGTTTTAGGGGTTCGACCAACACTAATTCTATAACATTGACTGAGGTGCTTTCCCGCCTCCACAGGACGTTGGAAATGGGTTAGGGCTTTGACTAAAATTGTTTCTATGACCATTCACTAAGGTGCCTTCCCGTCCCTACAGGAAATTGGAAATGTGGTGGGGGCTTGATCAACATTATTTCTGTCTCCATACGCTGAGGTGATTTCCCATCCCCACAGGACATTAGAAATAAGGTAGGGGTTTGACCAACATTATTTCTATGACCATTTGCTGAGGTGCTTTCTCGCCCCCACAGGACGTTAAAAATGGGGTAAGAATTTTACCTTTTATCGAGGTGCCTTCCCGCCCCCCACAGGACGTTGGAAATGTTTGAGGGGTTTGACCAACTTTAATTCTGTGACATTCACTGAAGTGGTTTCACGCCCTTACAGGACTTTGGAAATGGGTAAGGGGTTTGACTGAAATTATTTCTGGGACCATTCACTCAGATGCTTTCCCGACCCCACAGGATGTTAGAAATGTGGTAGGGGATTGACTAATATTATTTCTCTGACCATTCACTGAGGTCTTTCCCGCCGCCACAGGATGTTAGAATTGTGGTAGCGGATTGACTAACATTATTTCTGTAAACATTCACTGAGGTTCCTTCCCGCCTCACAGTACGTTGGAAATGAGGTAGGCTTTTAACTAAAATTATTTCTGTGACCGGTCACTAAGGTGCCGTCCAGCCCCCACAGGACGTTGGAAATATTTAAGGCGTTTGACCAACATTATTTCTGTGACCATTCACTAAGGTGCCTTCCCGCCCCTACAGGGCATTGGAAATGGGTTAGGGGTTTGATCAACATTATTTCTGTCACTATTTACTGAGGTGCTTTGCCGCCCGCATAGGGCATTGGAAACATGGTAGGGGCTTGATCAACATTATTTCTGTCACCATTCACTGAGGTATATTCCCGCCCCCACAGGACATTGCAAATGGGGTAGTAGTTTGACCAAAATTGTTTCTGTGGCCATTCACTGAAGTGCCTTCCCGCCCCCACAGGGCATTGTATATGTGGTAGGGGTTTAATGAACCTTATTTCTGTCATCATTCGCTGAGATGCTTTCCCATCCCCACAGGACAGTGGAAGTGGTGTATGAGTTTGGCCAACATTATATCTGTGAAGTTTTCCTAAGGTGTTTTCCTACTCCCACAGGACGTTGGAACTGTTTTAGTGGTTTGACCAACTTTATTTCTGTGATCATTCATTGAGGTGCCTTCCCGCCCTCACAGGACGTTTGAAATGGGATAGGGATTTGACAATTCACTCAGGATCATTCCCGCCATTACTGGACGTTGGAAATGGGTTAGGGGTTTGACCAACATTATTTCTGTGACCATTAACTGAGGTGCCTTCCTGCCCCCCACAGAACGTTGGAAATTTTTAAGGTGTTTTACCCACATTATTTCTGTGACCATTTACTGAGGTGCTTTTCCGCCTCACAGGACGACGGAAATGAGGTGGGGGTTTGACTAAAATTATTTTTGTGAGCATTCACTGAGGATCCTTTCCGCCTTACAGGGCGCTGGAAATGGGTTAGGGGTTTCACTAATATTATTTCTGTGAGCATTCACTGAGGTGCCTTCCCGCCCCCGCAGGACATTGGAAATGGAGTAGGGATTTCACCATTCACTGAGGAACATTCCCGCCCTTACAGGACGTTTTAAATGGGGTGGGGGTTTGACGAAAATCATTTCTGTGACGGTTCACTGAGGTGCCTTCGCGCCCCCACAGGGCCTTGGAAATGTGGTAGTGGTTTGATAAACATTATTTTTGTCACCATTCACTGACGTGCTTTCCCATTCCCACAGGACGTTGTAAGTGGGGTAGGGGTTTGCCCAACATTATTTCTGTGACTATTCACTCAGGTGCCTTCCCGCCCCCGCAGGACGTTGGATATGTTTTAGGTGATTGACCAACATTATGGCTGTGACCATTTCCTGAGGTGCTTTCCCGCTCCCAACAGGACATTCCAAAGGAGGTAGGAGTTTGACCAAAATTGTTTATGTGACCATTTACTAAGGTGCCTTTCCGCCCCCACGGGGCATTGTAAATGTGTGATAGGGGTTTGATCAACATTATTTCTGTCTCCGTTCACTAAGGTGCCTCCCCCCCCTCCACAGGGCATTGAAAATGTGGTAGGTATTTAATCAACCTTATTTCTGTCATCATTCACTGAGGTGCTTTCCCAAACCCACAGGACACTGGAAGTGGGGTAGAGGTTTGACCAACATTATATCTGTGTCCATTTACTGAGGTGGAACTGTTTTAGTGGTTTGACCAACATTATTTCTGTGAACATTCACTGAAGTGCCTTCCCGCCCCCACAGGGCATTGGAAATGTGGTAGGGGGTTGATCAACATTATTTCTGTCACCATTCACTTAGGTGCTTTCCCATCACCACAGGACGTTGGAAGTGGGGTAGGGGTTTGGCCAACATTATTTCTTCGACCTGTCACTGAGATGCCAACCAGCTCCCACATGATGTTAAAAATAGAGTAAGGATTTGAGCATTAACTGAGGATCCTTCCCGCCCCCACAGGACGTTGGAAATAGAGTAGGGATTTGACCAACATTATTTATGTGACCATTCACGTTGGAAATGGTGTAAGAGTTTGACCAAAATTCTTTCTGCGACGATTCACTAAGGTGCCTTCTCGCCCCAACAGGGCATTGGAAATGTGATGGGGGTTTGATCAACATTATTTCTGTCACCATTCACTGAGGTGCTATCCAATCTCCACAGGACGTTGGAATTGTGGTAGGGGTTTGACCAACATTATTTCTTTGACCATCCACTAAGGTGCCTTTCCGCCCACACAGGACGTTGGAAATGGATTAGGGGTTTTACTAACATTATTTCTAAGGTAGATAGAAGTATACTTTGGGAAGTTTTGAAAGAGTATGGAGTCAATGGATGGATCCTACAAGCTATGAAAACAATATATACAGGTAACAAAGCGAGTGTAAGAGTGAATGGGAAACTGGGTGACTGTTTCGATATTGTTCAAGGAGTTAAACAAGGATGCGTTATGTCCTCATGGTTATTTATATTATTTATGGACAAGTGTTTAAGAATGGCTCTCTTCAACGAAGAGGGTGTGGATCTCGAAACAGTAAGGGTACGAGGGTTAGCGTTCGCAGATGATAAGATTGTTATGGCAGAGTCTATCGAAGACCTACAAAGAATGTTGAATAAACTAGATGCAAGCATGAAGAGCATGGACCTCAAAATTAATGCAAATAAAACAAAAACTATGGTGTTCGAACGAAAGAGTGAGAAAACGCTATGCAATATTTTATTAAATAATGAGAGAATTGAACAAGTTGATAAGTTCGTACACCTTGGTAGCTTATTTGCTAGAGACGGAAAGATAGATGAGGAATTAGATAGACGAATAAATGAAGGTAAGAAGGTTATTGGTAGAGCAGGTCCCCTTATCAGAAGTAAAAGTATATCAAATAAAGCTAAA